>NW_009954225.1:326273-332366 GCF_000747805.2 Chaetura pelagica | reverse complement strand
TAAGACAACCATCCCATGACACTGCAGCACAGCAGAAAAAATGGACTAGCGTTAAATGACGCAATTAAATTAATGATCTAGAAGAAACATAGTGCCAGATCCTCAGCTGACACAGACTGAAGCATTTTCCCTGGAGAGCTATTCTGATTTGCAAAAGATGAGACCCTAGCATGCATTTCCTGAAAGGAAAAGGTGTTGATTTTTTAAGTGCATTGTCCCTTTTTAATTCAGACTGAGACTCACAGGGTTTGCTGCTGCTGGGCAAGTCAAATTAGAGGGAGCCAGGGGGAGAATGATAAAAAAGACTTGGAAAACAGGACCTCTCAAGAAAGTCTGAAGTACTTGGGATTGATATAGGAAAAGGGGTGGTTGAAGAAGACTTCATAAATCTGCAGAAGTATAAAAGGACTGTTTTGAAGACAATGATCACCAGTTGTCCTTTGCATCTTGTCAAAGAATGACAAAAAAATAGGCAGTTTAATTTGTAGGGAGAGAAATGCAATTTAGGTGTTTAAAACCTGTTCATATTTTTGCCATCTCTACCCACTGTAATTGAAGAAATCATTAAACAGGTGTCCTGAGGAGGTGATGGACCCTGACTTTTCTGGATGCTCTGTATGAGCAATCTGTAGGAATGTTTGTTAGGTGTGGTTTAGATGTTGCTTGTTCTGCCATGGGGCTTGGACTTCTAGCAGCTGTGTTACTGCTTTTATTTCTTAAGCACACCACAGCCTTCCCAAGGTAGTATTGTAATAGTGGCAGTGCCCCTTGGCCTCTTCCTGAGACCGGTGTTATAGATTTAGCCAAATCAAAATTGCCAGCAGCAAGTATAGTTTCCAATTCAAATCTATCTTCCCATTTGATGTTAAACAATAACAGAGGAACGCAAGAAGTCAAGTTAAATGTAGAAAGCGACTGAGAAGAACACATTGGTGGGTAGGGAAAATGAGTGAAAAAAAAAAAAAGAAGAAATTCTAACCTGGCTGAGCTTGTACTTACACAAAAAAAAATTTACAACATCCTGTGGAGTGTCAGAACCTGTCATACAGCTTGACTATACAGTTTGGCAGGATCTATAGACAGCAAAGCCTGGCTGCAGCCAAGACCTGGACATTAGAAATGCAGGAGACATGACTGATAAGTGACTCGTCTTTGTTCCCTTGAGGTATATTTTTCTTGTACTAAGTTGTTTACCTCTTCACATTAGCCCTGCTTGCAATATAAGGCATGACTTTAATTTAATTTGATTTAATGCTATAAACCCCTTATATGATGAATTTATTTTTAATACGACCTTATTTTTCTGATGTATGATTTTTGTTTACTATCATATTTATTTTTCCTAATATACCTTTTTCCTAAGTATATTTTATTCTTCTTCCTCTGTAGACTTTTAAAATCCAGACTTTCTCTTCAGTCTCTCCCACTAAATTTCTTGTTCATGTCTAATGTCAGCTCCTGTAGGATCCACCTACCCAAGCCCACCCAGTTGTTAGTCATCTCCCCACCCCACCATCTGCAGGCCATGTCATTCATGGCATCAAATCCCTGCTCATCATATTTCAGTTACTTGTATATTCCTTTCAAGGCACAGTTTATATGGATGCTGTGCTTCTCCTTTCTCCTTCTTGCACATCCCTCCTAATTCATTCCATTTCAGGCTTTAAAGTTACAGGCAAAAAGATTTATTGTGTAAGGAGAGAGATGGACTAGCACCATGGTGCAGTGCAGCTTTCATCCTTCATTTCCAAGATCCAAGTGTACACCTATGGTGATAGCTTCACAGACCTCCTTTGTAATGTGTTCATTGCTGGCTGCTCTCCTCATTCAAAAGATAATGACATTTCCAGGACATGATCTCAGTGACCTATCCCAGAACATTCTTCCATCTTGAGAGAGAAATTTCACCAGTGAACCCAAAGGCCAACCATTTCTGGATATTGAAGTTTTGGGACGTGTTGGACTTGTAAGTGAAAACTGAGCTCATTCGGAATGCAGTGCTGGCTCAAAGTGCAAACAGAGAAAACTGCTCCTGGTGGGTAGAGCATCTCAAGGGCAGGTGTGACAGGAACAAGATAAAGGAAAGCGTGGCAGTGATCTCCTAAAAAGGTGGAGCAGGTGAATAGTTTAGGGCAGGCTGTAGGTTTTTTGAGTACTGGGAAGGTTGTGCAGTTTTAGAAAGGGAAAGGGGTGAGGACAGCAGAGCTGCCCACTCTTGTCCCACAATAGGAGGAGTGCCAGCAAGTGGCAGCTGTTCGCTGCACAGCTGCATGCCAGTGACAGTAGGCAGAGGTGCAACCAGCAGGACAGTCAGATGGACCAACACTTATCCTCAGCCTTTCCACTCTCCCAGCAGTGAGAGAGAGGCTAGGAGTGCATTTTGTTTGTTGTATATGGTGTCAAGCTACACTGAAGAGTAGAGCAGAGGACCAAACAACTTCTTCCATCTCATGCTATTTGCAGCTTGGCAGCCTGTCCTGAGCCATGTATCCCACTCACTCATGCTTGTTGAGCACCAGGAGCTCCCCCCAGAAGTCTTTCCTGACTTGGTGGGAGCAGAGTCCTGCAAGGGCATCCCAGGTAGGGCTGCTCACCAGGACTAATTTTTACCTGAATGCCACCTGATGACAAGTGTGTGGCTCATGATCATACCAGGGGGAGACCCCTGGGCTCAGAAATAAGAGTAATTTAGAAACATGTGAATTTTGGAAGGATATGTAGAGATTCTTTTCTTCTGCTGGCTGTGGGAGGGAGGGTGAGCAAGTGAGAGCTTATTTTAAACCTGAACCAAGTGATTTTTAGTGACTTTTTTGAGGAAAGAAAAGACACATTCTGTAGGCTTCCTGAATAATTTAAAGTGACAGAATCTGGTGAGAGACAGCAAAATTTTATTAGGCATGAAACCCTGAAAAATATCTCACAGTCATAACCCTGAGACAGAAATAGAGGTGCAAAAATTCTGTAGTGTTTTGAGTGGCTTGGTAATACCAGCACATTCAGTCCTGCCTTTTCAGAAATATGTCAACCATCAGTGAAAGAAGGAGTGTGGCACATGAGAAGCCTGGTTCAATCAGGGATGGGGAGGTTTTTTCTGAAATTTCTGCTACAGTAAAATCCCTTTTGCATCTCAACCTGGACGAAAATAGAGAAGGAAAGGAGGCCTTCCACCCATTCAAGGTGTTATACCAAAATCCAAAATTATTTTCTGAATAATTTGGGTATTTATGGGAAACAATATCTGAAGCAGATACTCCCTGTGTGGAAAAAAACAACGTTTTACAAAAGGGGCCCATGAAACATAGTTGTTTACAATCTTAGAACCACTCCAATATGGTAAAGAAACAAGAATTAGGTAATTAGTAATAATAGGGTATGTAGAAAGGAGGGCATGAGAGCTTTTTCAAGGTGGAGAAGCTGAAGAGTGATTCAGTCCAAACAACACGCAATGCAGCTGTATGCCACAGCATGAGAGACACTGAAAGACACTTGTTGCTTCGGGCAAGGCAAACAACCTTCCCAGCATGCTGCAGGGAAAGAAGACTGGGTAGGCCAGTGTTCTGTGGTTGCCTGTGGAAGAGAAGGTTAAAGTGCTCTCCAGCTGGATCTCTGGTTGCTAAGTGGCAATAATGCAGCCAAGCAGGCTCTCAAGCATGAACTGTGAGCTGTCATCCATGCTAAAGGCACCAGCTGCTCTGTGCACACAAGGAGTTTGTCAAGAACATGTACTGTGATCTCAGAAGTAGCAGCCTGCAATAAGCACCATGAGAACTGTGAAATGAGCTCTTGTCATGCAAACTTGGATTGATGGTACCTCCATCCAGCATCTCTGTTTCTGGATCCCTGATGAGTTTTCACTCCCATTACATTTGTAAGTTATGGGAAGCATGTCACCTTTCCTGACTCAGCAGAAGCATACCTGAGTCTTTGTTTCAGCACACTCTTGTGCATCACAAGTAGCCAGACCAAGAGTTTCCAGACATTCATGTGTGCACTCCATCTCTTTTGAAAGCGAACTATTTTTCTTTTTATGCATCTGCAGGAGGACAGTGATTTCTTGAGAGATATTTGGTATTGGCTTAATGAGGACCACATGTTGCATTTTTGTGCCTTCCATCTGTCCTTTAAATCCTTCATCCTACCTTTGCCTATGAGACCAATGCATAATTAAGATGCCTATGTCTTTTCATGGAAATTTTTGTTAAGCTGAGGTTTTCTTCTGTAAGCTGTGCTTTTCTGCTTGAGAGCCCTTTCAGTGTTTTCACCATTTTGGAGTTAGTCTATCTTGTGCAATGAAGAGGCTTCAACTCTTATCTCAGGTTTAGATGTTATGCAAATGCATTAATACATCAATCTACCTGAGGCTGACTAGTCTAGGTAAAAAGTAGGATGGGTTAATCAGTGTGAAGGACCAAACTGAGGTTTCTCTCATTCTTCTTTTGTCTCAGACTTCTCTGTATGCTGCTGCATTGTGCTGCATAAGCTAGCCCTTACTTGAGTTTGATGGGAACTGGGTCAGACCAATATTGCCAGCCTAAATAATTTCATTGCAACCTGTGCAGTCCAGGGGAGTGTTTTTGAAGCTTCTTTAGGAAGGATGGGATGGAATGCTGCTGCCTCACAAATCTGCCCTTATTCAAAGTCTGTTGCCTTCTGTAGCTGCCTGTAAGACAGAGCCAAGCCAAATGGCTGCTCCTCTCCACTTGTATCCTGAAGTGAAGCATCCATTTTCAGCTGTGTTGAAGGGATGCCTGCAAGCAAAAAGGCAGCTGCTCCAAGCCTGGGGAGGGTGATGTGCTATGAGGAGCCTTGCATGGAAAAGTGAGAGGGTGCAAATAATATTGGAGGGGAGAGGCTTGACAGAAAGAAAAGAGTTGCACCTGGAAGAAGAGCTCAGTGCAGTAGGGCAGGTTATTGGGTCCCTGCCCAGAAAGGAAAGACAGAAGGGTGGCATTGCCATCTTCATTAGCTGAGACTCAGAGGGGATTTGGTGAGAAATGTAAGAACTGTTATAGTGATGTGAGGAACCCCTTCAGTGATCAAAATTTTTAAGAAAGGGGCAGGACTCTGTGGGAAAATATTTACAGGTACACAGAGGCAAGGCATGCCTTCCTTGGGAGCTGGACCTCCCTCTGTGTTGGGGATGCTGGTGAGGCAGGAAGCCAGAAGAACATAGGAGGGATGTTGACTCTCACAGCAACAGGAGAGGAAAGGTAAGGAGAAGCAAAATGTATTTTGTTCTGTTTGGGAAATCATAATTCTAAGATTTGAAGCAATCATGTTAAAGTTCAGACAAATAGAAATTATGTGCTTTGAAAGTACAGGAATAAAAGATTAAAATTTCCCACAGGCTGTAATTATAACTCTTGCCCTCTGCTCAGATTAACGTATTTCCAACAGGTAGAAAAGTGGCAGCTGTTGTAAAAATATTGTTCTACTCTTAGGTGTACAGAGCTGTGCAGTTAGCGGAAAAATGAGCTGGTAACTTGATACGTAAGGACAGATATACTTTATGGTAGTTATGATTGATAATTTTCTTTCTGTTCCCTTCGTACTGGAGGGAAATTTGCAGAAATTAGCGGGAAATGGAAACTGTGAAAAGGAAAGGATGCTTGTTCCTGTGGCTTGGGAGAGTAAGTGGAAAGCAAGTATATTTCATCACCAAGCAGCCGGGCTGAGTTGTGGCTACTTGCATATCATTCACGGCTGACTTTGCAACTGACAGTATTACACACACTTTGGCAGAGGCATAAGAAGGCACAGTCATTTTAGAAGGTAGGCTGAGGACTGTGATTTGTGTTTTCTTTTCTCCTGCTTTCAATCACACAGTGAGGATAATATACTCATGGCACCTTTTGTGGCAGAGGGGAATATGGGCGGTTGCCAATACTGAGGAAGTTACAAAGATGACCTCGATGAGAGTTATGTTTCTGGATCCTTGCAGAGGTCAGACATGCGTGCCCTTATCCCTTGCTTGAGAGGCAGGCAGCACTCTGTGTGGGGACCATGGTACTTTCCATGGTCCTGCAGAAGAGCCTGTGATACCTCCTGCCTTTTGGAGAGGATTGGCAGTTCCCCGCCTGTGGGAACATGCAG
>NW_009954225.1:318447-326261 GCF_000747805.2 Chaetura pelagica | reverse complement strand
AAGCTCTTCTGTGATGGACACATTAGAAAAGTAAGATCTGAACACAGCTTTTCAGGCAGTGCAGAACATGGGTCATGTGAATCTTCCACCCGAGCATCTTCCATTATCTGTGTTCAGTCAAGGTGAAGGAAAAAGCAAAGCTCTGACATTGCTAGTGTTATGCAGATTGTGTATTCATAGATTTTTCTTTTGAGAGCAGAGTGACTTGCCAAACCTCTGATGTGACATGTGATTTGGAGATAAATTTCCATATGCTATTTAAACCTTGTTACTATCACAGTTCTCTTGTCATTTGTACAAAGAATACAAGTACCTTAAGTGGAAATATCAACATGTAGAATTACTATCTTGTAGAAACTGTCATCATGCAGATCTGTCTTCCCAATCCACTTTAACTTTGTTGCAATGTTAGATGTAATGCTGGGATGTAGCAGCTAACCTGAATTCAGGGACTTAAAAGGTTCTCAGTATCTCTGATACATATGTTCTATAAAAGCAAGCTGCTTTGGCTGGGTGATTGTTAAGTGTCTTTGTGTCTGGGTAGCCACATTTTGATTCTTCTTAACTTTCTCATTCCACCTTTCCCATGTCTTTAATAAATATGTCTATTATGTCTTGACCTATTTTCATCTTGGTTTTACATTGGTGTTGATTTGGATATTACAGGGCCCCTGTTTCTGAAGCTGTTTTTTGCAGCACAACATTTTTAACTACCATAATACTGAGTTACCAAGTAAACATTTTTTGTATGCTGTTCTTCCTTGTAACTCTGGGTGTTGCCCAGAGAAGGAAGGACAGTTGTTTGATCTTAAATGAAGGAGACAATCTCAGAAAGACTGAGAGGAATAACCTGAAAGACCTGTGAAGTATGTGATAGGCCTTTGTTTTTATGACCATGACGCTGGATTTGTGTCTATTCATCTGTTGGACTTGTAATTTTTTATATTTTGCTCTTATGACAGCTGGAGTGAGATAGGTGTGCTTTTTGATCTGCTGAAACAAAGATGGGTGAAAAATAATATTTCTGCATTTAATTATGATTGTATACTTGAACTACTTTTGTAACCTTTGCCCTGGCTTTCCATTCTGGAGGTACAGCACAGATTTTTAACTAAAGAATAGAAATTCAACTTCCCCTGAAAGGTCATATATCTGTCATGCAACTTTATGGTTGCACTTGCTTTTATTTCCTCCCTTAACAAATGTTTAACACCAGTATCTTCTTATTTCTGTTCCATAAATCCTAATCAGAATGTGTGCTCTCTAGGGAAGGATCCACTTTGTGCATGGAGCATTATGCTGGGATGAGGGACAAGATGGGGGTGGAAATAGTTGCCACTATTGAATGCTTGGGATTCCAGTCATTACTGCAGTACAATAAAAAAAATAAATTACAACTTCCTGAATTTCACCACCACTGGGAACACTAAATAGCTGCACGACCCCTAAAACCAATTGAAAAAGGAACAGGTCTGATTTTCTGGCAGTCACGGAACAGTTAGAAAGTGTATGAAAGTTAGGAGCTTTCATTTTTCTAGTCTGAGACTCCAAAGGCATTTTGAGCTCCTAATGTAAATGGCTCAATTATTTCCTGCCACATATTTATAGTCAGGTAATTATTAGCAGTGAGTGCTCCTGGAGGGATGCTTCCTGGGCTGGACTTTTACGGGTCCAGGTCAGGTAAAGTATTAAGGACATGAATCACGTCTTCAACTTTTCAGGGTTTAGCCAGCCTCTGTGTACTACTCTGCATGGGTGGGCACAGGACCTCCTCTCTACAGACCCCTCACCTGAGACAGTCTTCCTCTGCTGCTTTGCATCTTGTCCTGACTGTCCGCTCCCTTGTGTGGTCAATAACATCACTTCCAACCTTTCTGCACAAGAATGCGGTGACTAAAAGGTGATGCCATTGCACCACCAAAGGCAAGAACTGAATGGGCTTTTGCATCCTAAGGTTATCACAGCATGATTCTGTCTGTTTGGTGAGACACACTGAGGAGGAACATCAGTGCGTGCAGCGCAGGCTTTGTTCTGCGCAGTGCACCAGTTCTAGTGATATCTCTGTCTGTGTTACCAGAAGGAAGTGGGAGGTGAGGATGTCTGCAGAAAGCAAGTTGAGGTGAAACAATAGCCAGCAATCCTGAATAGTGGTTGGTGATCTAAAAAAAAACAAAAACAAAAACAAAAACAAAATTTAGAAAGGATTGCCCATGTGGATTTCTCGTGCAAAAATACATGCAGACCAAAAGTGCTAGTGACCCTACGGAGGAAAGAAAAGAGGGTGGGTGATGGCAAGTACAGCAGGTCACTGTGAAGGTCTTCAGAGGAAAAGGAGAAGTACATGAGAACTTCAGGTTACATGCCAAGTGTGCAAAAATCTTCTGCTGATTTTCACAAGATGGATCTCTGTTGTGTTGCAATAATGATGTTGCTTTGGAGGTTGTGCCATGAACAGTGAGGCAGTTGTGTGGGAGTAACATTGTGAGGCTGCTGCACTTCTGTAAGAGACAAAAAGTAAAGGCAGAGCAAAAAAAAAAAAAAAAAATAAAAAAGCTGGTTTGCTGTGAAGAAACCTTGGGAGGCTGAGAAGACTGAGACATCTACCATCATGGCACTCCCCCACCAGGCATACAAATGACTGCCAGTCCTGTGAGGTACCTTGCTTTCCTGCTTTCTGGTAGCCTGGGAGTCTGGGACAGATTATATTTGGAGGTAACAAGCCTATCTGTGCAAGCTGGGCAGTCTTTGTCTCACCTGCCTCTGCAGAATGCAAACCCACATTTTGCATTCCAGATGCTTCTCAGGGGTCTAGTGCTGGGATGCCTGAGCAGAATGATCCCATTATTTCTGACCCTGACCTTTATCATGTCACAGATTTGAGACATTAACACATATGCCTTCTTTTTTTCATAACAGTAAGGATCACAAAAGGAAAACTAAGGCAGAGGGAAGCTTCCAGTAAGTCATTACTTTGCAATCATTATCCTCTCTTTCACCCATGCACCGGTTGTTTCCATGGTGACTGGAGCAAACCAGTGGCTATGAGTGCATTCTGCTGGTTCCTGTTTCCACAGAAACACGTACACTGGATTGCCAGAAATGAAGTTAGTGCTGCCCAGCCAAACTCGCCAAGTGGTGTGGTTCAGGAGTAACAGGTTTCCTTTCCATTTGATGCTCAGATGATCAGTCACAGAGTCTGGTAGTGGCACAGAAGCTCACAAAGATCCTGTTGCAGGAGCAGTGAATCCCAAGGAGTTTTGCTAGCTGTAGGGTGGGATTAACAAACCTGCCTATGGTGGAACACTGCAACCTAGAAAAACAGTGTTGTAATATGGTTAGTAACTAATGGTGCAAGAAATGAATGCTGATTTCTGTGTCACTAGAGACTGCCCTGTCATAACAGTTTGGTGCCATCCTTGGCAGGCTGTGAAAGCAGGTAATAATTGTACACCAACACAACATATATGCACTGTTGTGAAGGGCATACACATAATATAAAGGTTTCCCAGAGACATATGCTTATTGTCTCCAGAATATGGCAGCAGCTGCTCCTTTATTGTCAGAGCAGATGCTTTTGAATGACCAAGAAAATACTCTGCTTAGATGTTTTGTGCTTGCTGCTACAAGAAGCTCTCCCTCTGTACCTGATATAACTGCTTGGGTTGTCCTACTGCTTGTTAAAAAAACAGGCTGAATTTAGGAAGCAGACGGTTGGCTGACATGAACTTCAGGTTGAGTAACTTAGTCAATAAACTGCAGTGCACAACGTTTTCAGAAATTGAGTTAATTTAGGTGTCAGAAAAAAGAAGGTTTGACTTAATTTCTTACCAGTATTTATGCAAATTGCTGTATATGTAACAGATACTAGTAGAAAAGTCAGTCCCTTGTGTGGCTATAAAAATATGACATTTCCTATATTTTTGTTCATAAGGGTTTTGTCATTAACTTTGGTTGATCCTATCAGGAAGGTGCATGTTTTTATTGCAGTTATTGTTCCCTTTAGACAAACACTAAGATTAATGCTCCTTGCACAGCAGGTGACTGGAGTAGGGTTTGAGAAATGATGTCCACTCCAGTCAATATGCCTTCAGTTTTGGCATCACGTCAACTTCATGTCGATCCAATTGTGTTTCTTTAGGAATAAAGAAGGAATTAATTTTAGTTTTGGAGATATAATTTTAGTATGTCGGGTTGTCATCAATTGCTAGATTAAAGGCTCTTGTGAGATAAAAATTATCTCACAGATCTGATCCTCACCTTCAGATCTCTATTTGCAGTGACCATCAGGTCAGGTATTTTTCAGTTCATTCCAGAGAAGGCTGGATATAAGGGCCAGAACTCACATCCAGCCCAAGCTGCTGCAGTGGAGATGATATCCTTTCAACTATTACTTCTGTATATGGGACCATAACCCCATGGAATAAACTTCCATTGCAAGAAAGTAGTATTTCTGAATTTGAAGCAAAATAAGAATCTCCTGCTTTCAGCAATCCCTGAGCATCCATTGATCCTTGCTCTAACAAATTGCCCCTTGTTTCTAATTTGTCTTGCATTAACTCCCAGCCATTGAGTTTACACATATCTTTTTTATGCATGTTTAAAATCCCTTTAATAGTTGTGATTTTCTATCTGTGACTCTGTTTGTACACTAATAAAGTCACCCCTCTATCTCCTCTGGGGTTTTTTGTTTGATTGGTTGTTTGTTTTTCCTCAATAAGATAAGCAGCTCAGGCACCTTGGATCATTTACACAACAAGGCTGTCCTCAAATGTAAATTTCTTTTCTCATGACATTTCTTTTCTCTTTAATTTATTTTTAACGCCCATTTAAAAGTATAGGCCAATCTATTTTTAATATCCTTTTAAAAGCATAGGCATTTGAACGATTTATGGAGTTCTGATATTGAATTAATCAGTTCTGTTCAGAAAGATGGAAAGACCTCGGTGCTAAATCCTATTCCCTCATTCATATACCTGGAAACCCATTTACCTGTTTAATTTCATCATGTACACTAAGGGTTTATGTGCAATTTTGTCTCTATGAGTCCTAAACCTTTTTTACCTCCCTTCAGTTTACAGTTCTGCTGATGTGTCCTAGGGTCTCTAAACTTGCAAGTGCTACCTGTTTACAGAAGAAAACAGCTTACAACTTTTAACTTACAGATCGATTTTTTGCCTACCAAGACTAAATCATTTGTCCAGTTTTACAAGGAATTATGGATGTCTGGTCATGGGACATGCTCACATTACTGCTTTTGTGTGTATGTGTGGCACTGAGTCTAGGTGACCAGGTGCTGCGGGTCACAGTTTGGCTCCATAGACTTGAGTTTTCTAGGAGATGCAAAGCCTGGAAAACAAATTAAAATATGCATAATACACATACCATGTGCTGAGGAGTTCTGTACGACTGCAGCACAAAGAACTGGAAATGGTCTTCACAGTGGAGTGGTTACCTTTCCTGGAACCATTACTCATTTACTTGCCTTCCCATGTGTTACTCTGTGCATCCTTTCATCTTCTGAGAAGAACCTTTATAACGTTAAAAGATATTAATTTTAAGTGGGTGTGTTCTACTTTTGGCACATCCATTTCATATCATTAGAATATCACCCTGCAGTGCTGTGGGGTTTTTGTGGGTTTGCTTTAATTTTTTTGTGTGGTTTTTTGTTTGTTTGTTTGTTTTGTTTTTTGTTTTATTTTGTTTTGTTTTGGTTTTTTTAATAGTTTTCAGTTTCTCATATCTGTGACTGACTGTCACATTTTTCCTCCATGTGATCCAGGAGAGGAGCTGATTTCTCAAGTCATCTGTCTTCCCTGTGTCAGCTGACAGCTATGGCAGCTCTACACCAACAGTGGTGGAACAAAGAAATCGGCTGCAATTTGCTCTGGGGCTCAGCTGCCAGGAGAGGCACAGGCATCACCCACACCCCTGAGGATGCTGGGGAGCTGAGTGGAACAGATAGCTAGAGACACCCGTCTCTCCCTCCTGCATCCTGGAACACAGCCCTAACTGAGGCCTGAAATTGGATTAATCTGCCTCATACTAGGCCTTGTTTAACCACCTGACTGGCAGGAGACAAATGAGGGGTGCCCAGCAGGGCAGGCAGCCTTGGCTGTAGGTGCAGAGGGGGCTGGGGTCCCTCAGCCCTAGTGGAAATGGGATCTGGTGGGCAGCTGCTGCAGCAGAGAAGGAGTATACTAAGGGCTGCCTATGTCCACCCTTCCCCAGTCTCTCTGTAAGTCTGTAGCTCTTGCAGTTGCCAGGGGGAGTATGGAGAGGCTCAATTTGTCAGTAAACTCCTTCAGAAGGAAAATAACTCTTCCCTTCCCGGACGTCTGGAATGAATTGCAAAATACCTGACCTGATGCTTACTGCAGATGGACGTTTCAAAGTGAACATCAGATTTGTGAGATAAATGGTTTTTTTCCTTGCCCCTCCTGGGTGGGCTTAGTGTTTTCCTTCTGGTAACTGCCTGAACAAGATACTGGCTGCTGGTTTTTTTTTTCCGCGGCAATCTGTCTGCTCTTATGAAAACTGATGTTGTGACAAGAGGAAACAAAGATATTTAACAGTTAGAAAAAGGGTATCAATGGGGACTCTTTGGTCTGGGGTTTAGAATCTCAATGGCAGAACAGCTGAAAAAAATTTGTGTATGTGTTTATGTGCATGTATACATGTATGTGTAGGTGTGTGATATAAAGTGTTTGGAGTAGTTAAACAGTTAAAACAGAGTAAGAGATTTACACAATCAGATTATTTCTTCAGCTCCTGCCCAGCAGTTGGGCAAATAACAAAAAACCCCACAGTTTACACACTTATTACAAATCTATCACCGATTTTTTCTGAGTAAGCTGCTCAGTGGTCTTAAGTGGTTTTCCTTCCCTGGCAAGGTGCTGTGTGGTAGCAGGCTGTCTGCAGTCCTCTTGGCATGAGCATGGGGCAGGAGTCTGGAGGTTCCCAGGCAGGAGGGGGCATCACTGTGTCAGAGCTCAACAAGCTCCTGCTTGATGGGTCTTGCTAATTTGGAAAGAGCATATCAAGCATGGGCAAAGACAGACATCAGGTGAAACTGCATGCATGACAGCCTGCATCAAGTGAAACCTGCATACACAAGTAACTCTTGTTCATAAGGTGACAAACTTGTCTCAGAGCAGGAGAGAAACAATACACAGTGAAGCCAACCAGAGCATGTTTGTCACCTGGAGCCTTCGTTTCAGCCTGTTTCAGACTATGCCTCCCTTGCAGGCTGTGCTGTTGGGTATAGAGCTGACTTCAAGGCTACGTAACTCAGTCTGCATATAGTTCTGTCCTACTGCCAGGAGGTCAAGCAAAATGCTAATTCATGAGACAAGTACAGAGCACCTGGGATGCTGACTGTAAATTCTGCCACAAGGTCCAAATTATCTTCTGTATCATTTGGTATCCAGCCATAAGCCAGCCAACTAGTTTTGTTGCTTCACCAACCTTTTCCCTGCTGGTAAGAACATGGCATGGTTCATATTTTGCATGTGTCCACTTATGGCCTGAGAATCATAGTGACACAACAAACCCCTGCATTTCTTTAAGATCTCACTGCTCTGGTAGCTGTCAGCTGTCAGTGGTTATTGCCTTGCCTGCTTCACCGCAGGATGGTGTTTTTCAGCACCAGCCCACCCTCGTGGGCAGTTTAATATGCAGGATGGCAAACAGGGCTCCAAGACATGAGCAATGTCATCTTCTGTTGACTCCATGGCAGCTTCCAGCAGGCAGTGATAGCGGGAATGTCTTCGCTGGGTGCAGCCAGAGCCACAGCTCTCCCTCTCAGCTGCATTCCT
>NW_009954225.1:266899-318380 GCF_000747805.2 Chaetura pelagica | reverse complement strand
TGCTTTGAGCTCATGCTTGTGCATGCTGAAGGTAGGAGTGCTGCAATGGTGTCAGGATAGAATGGTGGCATGTTTGCAACCCACCACCTCACAGAGCATGGATGACAAGCTAATCTGCATGCCATTGCCAGTCTGTATTGCCTACAATTAGAGAGAAGGAGAAAAAGTTGAGAGAAAACCTGGTGCAAGCATGGTCTTTAGTTTTTGTGTGAAAGATGTTCTAGAGACATTCCCAAGTAGTGCAGTGTCTCTGGAGTTTGCGGTGAATTCATGGCAGTCAACCCATTAGATTTACAGAAGAGGATTTACAGTTATTGTGAAATCTCCCAGGAGAAGCTGTTATATATAGGCTTAAGTTCTTCTTAGTGTGGAAGCAGGGTACAGCCCTCAGAGGAACAGTTTTATTCTTAAATTTTTGATGTAGCAAATTCTTGGAAATATATCTGCAGTTTTCCTTGTTATAGTTTCATCTGTGCTTTTTTCAGTGTTTATCATCAATTCTGGGGAACCAGGCACTGTAGTTTTGGGTTGTGATTTGTGAGACGTGTTCTTACTGTGTGAGAGGTATACTAGTATCCTGACAGAAATAAAATGTGTTATATGGTACTAGTCAACTTTGTAGCTTTGATTTATTTTCCTATAAAAATTCATCCTACAAAACTTTGACATATGCTGACTCCCAGCAGAGACACTCCTGTAACAATTACTAAATGATATGAAATAGTAATCACTTGAGTTACTTCATACACTCACTAGCAAGTCAATAGTTTCCTGTTTCCTAGCAAATACGCCTATTGATTATACAGACTAGCAAAGGGGAGATGAGTTCAGAGGCTAAAAGCTTTTGAGAATGGATTTTTCTCAAGACACCAGATATTGATCAATATTTGCTAAATATGTATCAACTGATGGTTAATAAAGTACATTTGTGCTTCTGTAACAGAAGAGGAAATAGAAATGCTTTATTTTTTAGGAGACCAAGGTCATATTAAAGAGACTGTGGTACCTTTCCTCTCTTTACTGAATACACTTGCAGGACAGATATATTTCTAGTGCTGATGAAAGTGCGTAGGGTACTTCTGAATACCAGGCTGAGTGGGACACTGTGACATAGGACAGGGGAGGAGAATTAGTTTCTTGACAGTTCAAGTGCCAAGAAAAAGCATGGATAGGAGGGGAATAACATTTCTCTCATGAGAAGCAGCTGAAGGGCTGATCAGCTATAGCAGTAGAGGAAATTGCACATTTATGCCTTGTGTTCATGTTAGTGCAGACAGATAAGGAAAGACTGGTGCCTTTCCACCCTGCCTTTCTGAAGAAATCTGCTTACCTTTAATGAACTCTGTGAGTGCATGTCTCAGCCACCATTTACATGCTCAGGTTCACCCAAGAGCTGCTGGCACACAGAAGGACCTGTGAGACTGTGAGATCAGAGCTGTAGCAAGGGCTGAGCCCAAGTTGGTGAACAAAGCAGAGGCAGCAGACACCACAGATGGGCAGAAGGGAGTGTTCGTCTTCCACTGAAGGGTATCAAGGACATCTCAATTGCACTCGGAGTATGCTCCCTGTGAGAATGGAGGAGCTGATGAGCTATCTTGAGACAGAAGGCCAACATAAGACCTCATAGAGACAGACTGTCCCTGTGTGTCTGTCCTTTCTGGCTGAGGAAGCAGACTGGCAAGTCTCTCTCTTTGATCTCTCTGTCACTCTCTTTGATCCATTAGAGGTGGTCTGTAGTATCACATGATCCTCTCGTGTTTTGATGGCAGCATCTTACCCAGAATCATGTCTTCTTCCTCAGCTGAAGCTTTCAGCTGAAAGGGACAGTTTCCAGAAGAGACACTGTATGCCACATCTTTGGAGTGTGAATGGTGCCTAGGAAGGCTGTCCTTGCCTCTGGCCTTGCAGAGAGAAAATGATGCCTCATTGCCTGGGACCAGTTTAATTGTGAACAGCTCTTTGGAAAATATTGTGGTAGCTATATATAAAGTGGAGTGTTGAGGTTTCTATTTTAGATTTAATTTTGCCCCTTAATAATGATGTGGAATAGATTTGCCAAACATAACACTCTCCAAGCTAAATTGTACTTGCTCAGCCTGATGCAGAAAATCTTAAATGTGTCTAAATAACACCCATTTGGCATAGTTCAGGCTGTAGCTTTCTAGACCACTTTTGTGTATAGTACAGATGTGGCAGGCAACACATTTTGGGGAAATGCATCAGTTGTAAATTGGCAATAATTGACAATAAGAATGGGAAAAACCTCCTTGAAATAAAAACTCTATTCAGAGAGCAAATATGTGTGAAAGTAATACCAGCCACTTGCCAGAGGAAGGTTTAGGACTGGTTGTGTTTTAAAGCCTGAGAAAATCCATTCATTAGAGGTGATAGAGTTTTAAAATTACACCTGATTCTCATGCTCATGCACCTGTTTGTTGACAGATCTAAGTTTTGTAATCTGCCTCTGGAGACAATGTTTCCACAGCCCATTGCAATTAAAGGCTGTTAATTGACTGCAATGCCAAGTTATGAGGATTAAGAAAGAGTCTGGGCTTTGAAGCAAGCATCCCAGAGAGGATGACACGATACCTGGCAGAACTGGAGAATTAATTTGTGTCCTACCCCTTTCTCCATTGCCTAAGTAAATTGGACTGGGCTCAAAACAAAGACTTCCGTTAGCCTCTTTCAGTGCATTTGTCAGGAACCAGAAGCATGGCAACCAATGCAAGAGCTCTTGCTGAAGACTGTGGTTCTGTTGCCAAGGGCCAGGAGATTGTTTTGTGTCTGTAGCAGAATGTGACTCCTTATGCCTGTGCTGTACACTGGTGTGTTTGCGCCATCTGATCACACTTTTTCTCACAGTTACAAATGCAAAAGATTGTAGTTAAACAACCCAGAAAAGTTTTGCAACTTTCCACCAGCATTCAGGCAGTTCACTGCTTAGAGAAAACTGCTAATGCAGAGGCTATTGATTTTAACCAAATGAGTAAAGCCAAAATCCAGGGCATGGCTCAGCATCCTTAGTCCCAAAAGAGTCTATGTTTCCCTAGGGGGATGTCTTAGGCACAATGCAACAAGTCTTTCCTGGGCTCTGCTTCAGTTTCACCTGACTTTGGAGCTTTAAATGGGCTGCCCCCTGATGCAGCACTGGCTTACTCAGACATCATCAGTTCTTTCTTTCTTTCTTTCTTTCTTTCTTTCTTTCTTTCTTTCTTTCTTTCTTTCTTTCTTCCTTCCTTCCTTCCTTCCTTCCTTCCTTCCTTCCTTCCTTCCTTCCTTCCTTCCTTCCTTCCTTCCTTCCTTCCTTCCTTCCTTCCTTCCTTCCTTCCTTCCTTCCTTCCTTCCTTCCTTCCTTCCTTCCTTCCTTCCTTCCTTCCTTCCTTCCTTCCTTCCTTCCTTCCTTCCTTCCTTCCTTCCTTCCTTCCTTCCTTCCTTCCTTCCTTCCTTCCTTCCTTCCTTCCTTCCTTCCTTCCTTCCTTCCTTCCTTCCTTCCTTCCTTCCTTCCTTCCTTCCTTCCTTCCTTCCTTCCTTCCTTCCTTCCTTCCTTCCTTCCTTCCTTCCTTCCTTCCTTCCTTCCTTCCTTCCTTCCTTCCTTCCTTCCTTCCTTCCTTCCTTCCTTCCTTCCTTCCTTCCTTCCTTCCTTCCTTCCTTCCTTCCTTCCTTCCTTCCTTCCTTCCTTCCTTCCTTCCTTCCTTCTCTTTCTTTCTTTCTTTCTTTCTTCCTTTCTTTCTTCCTTCCTTCCTTCCTTCCTTCCTTCCTTCCTTCCTTCCTTCCTTCCTTCCTTCCTTCCTTCCTTCCTCTTTCCATACTTAATTAATATGAATATAAAACTCCTTGTAAGGGATCTAGGATGAGCAGTTGTGAGAAGGCAAACAAAAGCAGCAAGGTAACCAGGCAGGAAGTCAACCTGCATCTGTTGGGGCCAAGGAGCCTACAGGGAGCAGGTTATGCCTTAGGGTTTGATTCCTTCTCAAGGTTTTCATTCCCTCTTCCTGCCTAGCCTCAGGCTGAGTGGCAGAGCTTGGCCTTCTACTGTGCCTGAGCAGCACTGTGAAGGGTACAATTGTGTTGCACTCCAGGGAGGTTTTGCATTGCCAGCCACGAGTCTGGCTATCTCACAAGTGAGGCTAGTTCCATGCACAGGGGAACGGTAGCAGCAGCTGAAGAGAAGGCAGGAGTAATTCTTGAAGAAATGGGAAAAAAAGGCTTGCTTGGGGACCTGTGTCACAGCAGCCCCTGGGTCCCCTCTCTCCATCATTTCCCACCTTCTGGAAGAGTTACATATGGATCTTTGCACAATGTACAGGGTTCATAAAACAGTAATGTTCTCACAGGAATATTTCAGTTATTCTGCCAGATTACAGATACAATGATTTTTGTTCCCTGTAGTCTCATCACTATGCCTTTTCCTGTGATTGTAGGTGGTATGTGGTGCAGCTCTATTTTTCTTTTTGATTCTGGGCAAAGGCTTTCTGCAGGAATTAGTGATAGAAATGTCTCTTAATTTTTGGACAAGCTATGATTCAGCTTTCTTTGGACAATTCCCTCGGTCTTTCTACAAAACTAGCTATTACTTAGCGTCAAATCCAGCACCAAAAAAGGCTGCTTGATTCTGAAAGCTTGGCATGACACATCTTCTCACTTCCACTTTCGGCAGTCATGGCCTTCGCAGACATGTTGGTTCTTGGCAAAGCTACTTGTTGAGGGAAAATAGCTCCAGCCTTAACATCTCCGGTGGTGTTCATGCAGAATAATTTTCAGCAGCATGAGGGCCACTCTCCTATCTCTCTCTCATTAATTTGCATGTCTTGTTCATAGCTGAGCTCTAGATCTGCTACTTTTTGTGCTGCTTCGGCTGACAATTTGTACAGACTTTTCAATGCTTTGCTCAGACATTAACACTTTTGGTACTGTGTGGCTTCCAAGACCTGCAAATTGTCTATTGCTTTTTTGCAAGCACAAATCCATCTCCCTTAATAGCCTCTCTCCCAGCCTTTTGTCAGTCACATGGTACACAATTTTGTCTCTAAGCATATAATTTTCTGTAATCTCAGACTCCTGCTGCTGCTTGTTCTGTCTCAGTCTCTCTGTATACTCGTCAATTCCATTTGTTCCAACATGATGAGGCCAAAATTGATGGTCCTCAAATACAATGTTCATTTTAGGGTTACAGGGTTTCCTAAATATTTTTGAAGTGTCCAGTAAAATACTTTTTTGTCTTCTGGCTGCTGTGCTGATAGTATGTGTTGATAGACTTCAACAGCTTCCTCACCCACTGTCTGGGGAGTAGGGAAAACGCTACTCAAAAATTTTCTTCTCTTTTACTTAACTTTTGGATCTTTATCACGCAGGTAAAAGCATTGATGCCCTTTCTCCAGTTCTCTGCTGCCACTGAAGAACTGTAGTGGCTGCCTGGTAAGTCTTGGATACACTTATTTACCTTTAGGATAAGTAACTGGTTTTGTGCCTTGTGCGCTCTCTCCCTCAATTTTCTTTTTAAATGAAATGTTGGAATCCCATGGTGCATAGTATGAATATTGTCAGTATGATAATAATATAGTAATTAAATCTGGAACTATTACTGTGCTAAGCTTTAAATAATGCTTCTTCAGATTATGCCTGAAATGTAATAACCCCCTTTGGCTTTGGTCATAATCCCCCCACTCCTTCCCACCTTCTGCTTAGCATTTTCCTGCAAACTAAGAAGCAAAGAGCTGGTTCTGTCACCTCTGTACAGCCCTGTGCACAGAGGAGCTGTGACCAAGGGCCTCCACCTCAGGGACAGCATGGAGCACACAGCTGTATGTACCCCATGGTCTGCAGGCAGCAGGATGAGAGCACAGCTGGCAGGGTGCTGTTTCAGTTTCAGGGTGGCCTGCCCAAGCAGGTCTGCTGGGGAGCAACGTGCCACCCTGTGGCACTAGGCTGCAGAGTGGCACGGAACCTTCTGTGTGCAGGACACTGGGTGGGAAGCAGAGCATAACCATGTCCTCACCTGCTTCCCAGTTGCAGAGGAAATGAGTAGCAGCAGCAGAGCATTGTGCCTTCAGTGATTCCTGAGGCAATCCTGCCAGTGACACCTAATTGGTGGAAACCTTATATCCAGAGTTTCTGCTCAGGTTGTAAGGAGCACAAGTATCAGAGGCAAACTAGAGAGCTGCAAGTGCCTATAGGCAGGAGGGGGAGGAAAGTAAACATTAACTTCAGTCCAAGCAAGAGAAAGCGGTGCCAATGTACAACTCTGCACACGCACTTTCCTTAGAGCAAACTACAAATCCTCTCCTGAGTTCATATCGACAATGACCTCAGCTGTAGACATAAGAAAAACAGCCAGGGGCTTTTAACAGAACAGAATCCTTGTTCTGTACCGGCTCTGGCTGTATTTTGAAGAAACTGAATTGAATCAACTAAACAGTGAAGAATAAAAGCTGTGGGGAGAAGACATGCACATGCTTAATTTGGGAAAAGGTCTCATGTAGGGAGTGTTCCTGCTTTCCCTGTGGGTTTGCCTTGGTGTCAAACAGCTGTGAGAACTCCAGGTGAGGCCAGCAGCAGTGTGGGGAGCATGGTGCAACGCTCTTGGTGTGGCTGGGCAGGCACCAGAGCTACTGGTGCTGCTCCTCTGTGGTCATGGCCCTTCTCCTTTGCACCTTCACTGCCTTGGGCAGGCTCCAACCAGAATGGGAACCACAGGGTGAAACTTCAGGAAGGGGGCTGTGTTGTCCTGCTGGGTGCTGTCCCTGTGATGGGCAGAACCAGGTCCAGTAGCCATACCCTTCCACAGTTGGGTCTTTGGTTAAGGATGCTTCCAATGCGGTCCCACCTGCTCCAGTAGGAGCACCAGCCATGAATGAGTGAGTGAAAGAGGCAACCAGGGTCATGTTTTAACTCTTGAATCAAGTCATAAATGAGGTCAAGGTTTATAAAAGATGTCAGACTGTCACTCAGTGCTTATTGTGTGCTCAGGAAGGCCTTACATAGGTGGACTTCAAACAGGCATTAGTTATTTCTGCCAAGTCCCTTCCAATACACTGTTTCTAGTTTTCTCTCTGCGTTAGAGATACTCAGTTCCCTTACTACAAGCCAGGTCTGGCTGAGATCTCAGACAAACTCTGTCATCCTTGAGATTGCCTCCTCTGCCCTTTTCTCCTGCCCAAGAGCCCTCTCTGGTGGTGAAGAAGTTGATGCTGGGGGAGGGTAGAATGAGGACGTGTTATACAACTTTGCTCTGCAGTGGTGTTGCTAGTGGTTACCTTCTGAAATCTAGTATTGCCATACCCATTCTAAGTCCCCCGACACCTGTACAGTTGAAATGGAATAAGGCTTTATGGAACTATCAGATTAGTCACAGTACACATTTGGAATGCACATAGATTAGTAACTTAAAAGATAGCTTCAGCTGTCTGGATGGGTCTGGACAGCTTGATTCTCCTCAGTCCTCCATGTACAAAGGATAGCCTTTAGGTGTCACTTGGAACAGACAACAGGAGTCTCCTGTGTCATGGTGCTTTTCCCTGAATGAAGAAAACACCAGCATTTTATCTAAAACTGTGTTGGTGAAATGCAGATCAGTTCTGGCATTGCTCTCAGTGTTTTTTCAGAAGTGACTCTGGGTAAGGTAAGGGAAATAGTCCACTTAGAGGATGCTGGAAATACTTGTGGGCACCTAGAGGAGAGGCAGATGGGAAGGATGGCAGATGTACAAGTGACCTTGGTGGATTCTAACTTCTCAGATCCTTGAGTGTGGAGACAGAAACACCTCCATCAGCAACACTGTTTCAGCCAGCAGAAACCATTGTAGTGAAACGCTTCCTCTTCTGTTCCCTTTTATGCTTCTCTGATAAATGTCTTCTGTTCTTTGCTGTGTTCAAGTGCAAGGAAGATCCAGCCTCATAAAGAAACCCAAGCCATAGCTCAACCTGCAGAGACCAGTCACTGTGTTGCCTGCTTGCAGCTGAATTCCTCCCGGAGTCCTGCCAGTGGGCCCCCACAAAAACCTCTCCGTTGGTTGGCATGGAAAGTGGTCAAGAGATGATACAGCTGAGCTCACCACAAATGTCTGTAACGGTGTGTTCTGTCAGAGAGTTGTTTCTCACTGTGATGTTTAGCAGGAAGCCACATAGTAGTGACCGACCTCAATTCACTGCTATATGACATTGCATCTGGAATTATCTGCTACTGGTCAACACTGCAGGACACTGATATTGGACACATCCCACTTGTTTAAATTGCTCTGGTTTCCGTTCAACTTCCATCTTTCAAATAAGTCCGTTGCTCAGAAATAAGACATTTCCTTTTCCTTTGTGAGCCACAAATACACAGGCCTAAACTCACCAAATCCTTGTTTCTCCATGACATTACCCTAATGTTGCTTCTGGTCCTACCCAATGAAAATTTGGTAAGTTACTTTAATTACCTGCATTCATTCTTCTGCTACCTCACAAGCACTCTGGGAACAACACTGAAAAGATTCTCCAACAATTCACTTGGTCTTACAGCTGGCTGGAACAAATAGGAGACTAGGTGGACTGCAAAGGCCTTCCTCAGCCTCACATCCATTGCACATATACATGGGCATTGTGCAAAGGATACAGAGTCAAGGGTTGTGCCCTGTCCACGTAAGGTTACCCAGCCCCATAGACCAGCTGGGAGACTCACTGAACACAACTTAAAGCCTCAGTGGTGAAAGCCTTCTCCTTCTTCTCAAACATTCTGCAGGAGTCAAACAGAATTTGAAAAATCTAGAAGAGGAGTATCAGAGCTCTTTCACCCAGAATGCATGGCCACTTAGAAATCTGACAGTTCCCTCCGTACATCCAGTGCTAGGAAGTTTAGAAAATGAAGCCCTGGAGAATATGCTTACTGAGGTCGTGCTGAGCCTTGCTGCTTGCTGTGAAATTTCAGTCTCTGATCTGAGTGAAAGTCTCAGTGGAGCTGAAGTTTTCAATGGACTTAGGCTGTCAAACCACAGTTAAACAGTAAACTGCCAATTTAGCCACCAGTTTCTTGCACTAACTTGTGCTGTTTGTGTGGTCTAAAGGAACAGAGAAGGGAATAATATTTTAGGTCTAAAAAATCTTAGTCTAGTCAAATAATTATTGTTAGTCTACTCAATGATGCTAATGTTTATGTTTCAAATTATATACAGTCAATTTTTTCCAAGTCATATATTATTTCACCATTTATGGTGACTTTTCTATATTGAATGCCTCTTTCTTGCTCTCTTTGCTGCATCTGAAGTTGACTGTGCTCAGATTCTACGGCTGCAGTCATTTATGGGCCACTAATTAACCTTAGTGAATTTTAATGCCCCAGTACAGCTCTGGTTATCCTCCTATGATGGTATTTTCAAGTTGTCTTCTCCTTTCCCATGTCTGTGCACCTCCATGCTGCATTTTAATTCTAGGGTCATAGGTAGTTACACGGAATTACTACTTTGGTATCTTTGAAAAGCAGAAATAACATTGAGGCTCTGTCCCTGCGAAGGCTGTACAGCTCGGGCACCCAGCTACCATTTGTGTTTGACAATTTTCTAATTTATCAATACAGTTCCAGCAGACCTTGTTAAAAGAAACAATATGGCTATTCTTTTTGTAACAGAAATTCGGCTCCTTTATTTGCTTATGGCAATGCTGTTTGAAGTATCCTGAATATTGGTGGGTTTGGTGTCCTTTGAAATTGACTTTTTATGCTATTTTGAACTTATGCAGTTATCTTTTATTCGTAGACACTCTGGCTTTTTAAAAATTATTAAATTCTCTTCTAGCTACTGAAAAAACTGCTGAAACTCTAAGTCACTTTATTTTAAATAGATAAAACGTTCTACTCAGTTTCACCTCATTTTTTCCTTTCTTTCTCAAATAACCCTCCTGAAACAGACTCATCTTTTCCTCCTGAAAGTAATTGTACTACTGTATTACCAAGATTCATGCTTAGGATATCATACTTACTAGAAGTCCGTATTTACACAAAAGAGGATTTTTTTGTCTCTTCCATTAAAAAAATTGCTTTTCTACTGCAAGGAAAGTTTTTTTAATAGAAAGAAAAGTTGCAGATTTTATAAGACTTGGCACTGTTATTCTGCTCTTTAATTCAGCTATGTTCAGCTGGACTAGAAAAGAGCCAGCAGCAATGCTAGACAGTTTTCTTGAAGATGGAAGAGGAAGTAGATGTTCAATATCTGAAAAGGCAGAGAAAGAGCTCCAACAAGGCTGTTTGCAGGGAAAAGAAAAACAATGCAAGAACTGTAAAAGTCAGGAGCACTGGGTGGTTACAGAATATGAATTGCTAAAGGCCTGCACAGCTGGGCAAGCCCGTGTTCATGTTCAGAGTTGCAGCAGCCAGAAACAGCGGCGGCTGCGTGCAGTACTATTTTGGGACTTCACTTCTGTAGAAAGAGAGTGCCTGTTTGCCAGAGAATCTCAGTCTCTCTTTCTTAGATGTAGGATGTTTATCTGCATTGGTAGGAAAACAGAATTTTCTAGCAAAGACATTTTAATTCTTTCTTGTGTTGTCACAGTTACCTTATATTAGAGAACCTCTGGTGAAAGCTTAAGAGATATTTTCCTAGCATGGACATTCCTTTGGGCAAAAAATGGCTCAGCTTCTCAAATAATATCTTCTTTCTTAGTAGCTATGGCTACAGTGGCACCTGAGCTCAGACTGACCAGAGAAGCTGCTTGGCAGGTTATGTTCTCCACAGGTTTTGGAAATTCTGCCATCCATTGAAATGGCAGGTGGAATTTGCCTGCTTCAGGTTATACAATAATGTTGGGGTTTTTTTCCACACTGTCTGTAGGGAGAATTAAAATGTACTTTCATTGTCATTGTCTGCAAAGGAAAGTGACATGGCCACTGACTCTGTTTGAGGTGTGTATGCACATCAGCATTGCAGTGAGGTGTACCCTCACATAAGACAAAACATTGGCATATTGTTTAAAAGGCAAACTATTCAAATAAATATAGAATTAGACTGGATACTCCCCTCATTGGCACTTTATAAATAGTTTATCCCTTTTGAAGTTTAAAAAGACCATATCAGGAGCTGTTAAATGTCTTTGATAACTCTGCTTTTAAGTAAAAGTGCATAAGGTTGCACATCAACCATTCACAAAGCTCTGATTAATGTGGTGTCTAAATTGGTAAGCATCAAAGGGAAGTACTGTGTTTTAAATCACTCTTTCTTCAGACAGCAGAGTTCAACGGTGCCTTGAAGGCTGTGCTGTCCCTTTAGGAAAACAGAATTTCTCCTCTTTCATTTTTCAGTGATTCAGAAGTGTTAGTTTTTTGTAGGATATGCAGCAATGTGAAATGGAGCAAATGAATATCCAGGAGAGGAAGTTGCACTAGTCCTGGGTGGGAGGCCCGATGGGAGCTGGATTGGTTGCTTTCTGCATCCCTAATGCTCTGGCTGCTCTGGATGGGTTCTCCTCTGGCCAGCTCCAGTTCCCTCTGAAGTGGAGAGCAGCTGGGCTACGGCTGGAGTGGGAACTGCTCTGGGACCCGCACACTGCAGGGAAAGCCAGTGGGATTGCTCAACATCTCAGAGATCATCAGCTGCACCTCCACCAGCAGAGCTGGAAACACATCTCTCAAGGATTTAAAACAGCTGTTGGAAATATTATAGCCTGGCTATTATGAGACCTCTTATTTGGCTTGTTCGAGCTCTCAGCTTGACTGTGAGCTCAGAAATGGAAGATGCTAGATTTGTATTTGAACAGTGTCATGATGTTTATTTGTGGTTATGAATGTTGGGCCTGCTGACTCAGGGCAAGGGAGCAGGTGCAAGGCCAGAGGAACCCATGCAACAACCTTGAATATCTGGAAGCCTGTGCCCTGTTTGCCCTCAGGGAAAAATGGGCCCTACAGATTCACACTGGGAGGTGGGAGGCTGCTCAGCAGGTGTGCTGCCTTACTGTCATGCTGTCTTCTCATGCTCCTCTGCAGTGGGGTGGAGACTCCTCAGGCACCAAGGACACCTGCTGGGGCTGTTAGCAGAATAGAAGTGTAAGTCTTGTGTGGAGCAGCCCAGCACAGAATCATAGAATGGTAAAAGTTGGAAGGGACCTTAAAGGCCATCATCTGCCAACCTCCCTGCTACAGCAGGGACACCTCATACTAGACCAGGCTGTTCAAACCCTCATCCAACCTGGCCTTAGACACCTTCAGGGCATCCATAACCTCTCTGGGCAGCCTATTACAGTGCCTTACTACCCTCATGATGAAGAATTTCTTCCTAATGTCTAACCTAAATCTTTCCTCCCTCAGTTTAAAACCATTACGCCTTGTCCTGTCACTGCCCTCTCTAGTGAAAGGTCCCTCCCCAACTTTCCTGTAGCCCCTTCAGGCACTGGAAGGTGCTCTAAGGTCTCCCCAGAGCCTTCACTTCTCCATACTGAACAGCCCAAACTTTCTCAGCCTGTCTTCATAGCAGTAGTGCTCCAGCCTTTTGATCATCCTTGTGGCCCTTCTCTGGACCCTCTCCAACAGGTCTATACCTTCCTTGTGCTGAGGGCACCAGAACTGTACACAGTATTCCAGGTGGGGTCTCACCAGAGCAAAGTAGATAGGGAGAATCACCTCCCTCAACCTACTGGACAGACTTCTTTTGATGCAGCCTAGAACAAGATTTGCCCTCTGGGCTGCATAGTGGGGACAACCAGCCACTAAAAAGATACTGAAAGATGAATTTGCGACATCAGATTTAGCTTTGCAACTCAGTGGTTTTCTGGGTAGACCATGATTATTCCTTGTGACCCTGACACTGGGCATCTGTGTTGAGAAGGATGGGGAAAGGCAGCTTGGGACCCCAAACTGGTGATGTAACTTGGGAAGACAATCTTTTGTGCTTTCAAATCTCATGCACAACTGAGCTACAAGAAGGAGATGGAGCAGAATTGAGCATCTGTCCTGACTCTTGCTGTTTTTAATAGTAGTATCTGCAGAAACAATTTGTTTCATCATGATGAATTTACCAGTAAGGGTGAGAAACTGTTGTACTATAATATAACTCAATAACATTTACATTTTCTGTAAAAGCAAATTATTTCTCTGTGTAACAATTTCAAGGTTGACAGAAGGACTGATTGCTGCTGAGAAATGGGTAATTTATCATTTTAACCTGTAATAAAGTATTAAACAGGTGAATTTGCAGTAACCTTAACTGTCTGCTGATGCATATGGGTTATGATTTAGTCTATAATAACACTATCAGTATTATTCAAATAATACACTATGCTACCATATATTCTGCAAATGCATTCTGGACATTTGGCATAGTTATCTTTTGATTTACCTCTCTCCCTTCCACAAATACATTTTGTCTCTACCCTATTTTCTGTAATGATTTGGCTCTAGATTATGTCTTCTGAGAGGTGGTACTGCACCCAGGATAGCAGCAGTCTGCTGTGCAAGGAAGAGCAGAGGTGTACCTGTGGGTGTTTTAGTCTTTTTCCAGGGCTGAGATCTTAAGCACTGTGCTGGAGGAATAGAAATGGGGCACACTAATGTGAGAGCTGGATGCTGATTACTGATGTCATCAGGGCTGTGTGTTCACAGTAGACTTCCTGCCCTAAAGTAAGGTGATGCCATGAAGTAAGAGGTGTTGGCATCAGCCTCCTTTCTTTCCTTCCGTTTGGTCCAGTGGCAGAGCTACTACACAGCAGATTCTTTCCTGAGCCTGTCACAACTGTGATTCCCAAGAGCCACCCAGCCATTTTCATTTTTTTCCCTATTTGTTCACCCATACCATTCCATTTCCTCTTCCCTCTGAATGGCCTGTGAAATCAGGGATGGTTAATGGGCTGCCTGGGAGCCAAGAAAGTTTCCACCAGTCCCCAGCCCTGCTGCCTGGGTAGTGTGGGTGGGCCAGTACTGGGGAAGGAAGTGGTGCATGGGCTCAGGTTGCAGGGTTTGTCAGGGTAGGTGATCAACCACCAAGAAAAACCTCAGTCCTTTCAAATCTAGTCTTCAACTTAAGATAGCTCCTAACACTAAGGAGTCACTCAGGCTTTGTTATCTGCTCCACAGAGGCAGAGGCAAAGTGCCAGGGAGTTCCCTCCTGAGCTCTTCTCTTCCATCTGCTAGTGCTGGGAATACCAGCACGTGGCAGGCTATGCAATGACATGGGTAGCTAATATACTGCTCTTCACACCTGGAGACACAACGTGCAGTCCCTTGTGCTCCACTTGTCCTGGGGCAACAGATTTGGCTGGAATTAGCTCTTTTTCTCTGTTCGTGTTCTAAGAGCATGTTCTAAGAGTCTCTCATTTACGACAAAATTTTTTGTTGCAATTACAGGGCTCCAGTGATACAGTGCTGGCAATAACAGTGACGTGCTGTTGCTAGACTCCTTCCTGCTTGCCCTGGCCAAAGGATTGAGAACTTAAAGACATGAATGCACCCCATTTTGTTTATTTAGCTGACATCTCTGAGTACTACCATTATCAGCATAAGCACACCAAGTGATAGCTGTGTTTATCTACCACAATCTCCAAATGCAGCAAAAAAAAAGACTGAGAGGCAGAGATTTTTAACTCTAAAAGCTTGGAGCATATGATAGCCAGAGATTGAAACCAATATCCACTGCTCTATTTCAAATTTTCCTCTTGTTCAAACCCTCTGAGGGCCCATGGCTGTGAAGATACTGCTTAGACATAGGTTTGGCTTTTTGGCAGGTGATTGTGGTGCATTGGTGAGATGCTCTCATTCTTTTTCCCTTCTCTTCCCCCTTCCCTGGAGGGAAAGGATGCCAGGTTGGACAGGGTTTTGTGCAGTCTGGTCTAGTGGAAGGTGTTCTTACCCTCACAGGGTGGTTGGAACTAGATGATCTTGTAGACCCTTTCCAACCCAAACCATTCTATGAATTGTGCTTGGTGTTGCCCCAACCTAAGTACAGGACCTTGCACTTGGCCTTGTTGAACTTCATGAGGCTGGCATAAGCCCATCTCTCAAACTTGTGAAGGTCCCTCTGGATGGCCTCCCTTCCCTCTAGGGTGTCAACAATACCACACAACTTGGTATCGTCAGCAAACTTGATCCCATTTTCTATGTTGCTGACTAAGACGGTAAACAACACTGCTCCCAGTACTGACTCCTGAGGAACACCACTTGTCACTGGTCTTCATTTAGACATGGAGCCATTACCCAATGAGTGGTCCATCCATTGAATCCATATCCTTCTCCTTTTGAGACCAGGATGTCATGTGGGACAGTGTCAAAAGTTTTGCACAAGTCCAGGTATTTTTTATCAGTTGCTCTTCCCTTGTTCACTGACACTGACCTCAGTATAAAAGGCCACCAAATTTACCAGGCATGATTTGCCCTTGGTGAAGCCATGTAGGTTGTCACCAACCATCTCCACATTTTCCATGTGCCTTCACAGAGTCTTCAGGAGGATCTGCTCCATGATCTTGCCAGACACAGAAGTGAGACTGACTGGCCTCTATTTCCCTGGGTTTTCTTTCCTCCTTTTGTGAAAATGGGGGTTATGTTTCCCATTTTCCAGTCAGTGGGAACTTCTTCCAACTGGCATGATTTTTCAAATATAATGGAGAGCGGTGTTGCAACTTGATCTGCCAGCTCCCTCAGGAGCCCTGGATGGATCTTGTCAGGTTCTATGGACCTGTGCATTTTCAGATCTTTTAGATGGTCTCATACCTGCTCTTCTACAGCAGGCAGATCTTCCATTTCTCAGTCTCTGCCTCTGCCTTCTGTGACCTAGATAGGGTGGCCAGAGCTCCTACCAGTGAAGACTTAGGCAAAAAAGTAACTCAGTACCTCAGCCTTCTCTGTATCCTGCATGACAAGGTCTTCTGTTTCCTTCTGGAGAAGGCCTACATTTTCCCTGCTCTGCCTCTTGTCACTGATGTACCTGTAGAAACCCTTCTTCTTACCCTTGATGTCCTTGGCCAAATTTAATTCTATCTGGGTTTTATCTTTCCTAACCTGATCCCTGGTTTCTTGGACAGCTTCTTTGCATTTCCCTCAGGCTACCTGTCCTCGCTTCCACCCTCTGTAGACTTTGTTTCTTAGTCTAAGAGTGTCCAGGAGCATTTTGTTCACCCATGCAGGTCTACTGGCATTCTTGTCTGCCTTCCTCTTGGGATATATTACTCCTGGGCTTGAGGAGGTAGTCTCTGAATATTGGCCAGCTTTCTTGGGCTCCTCTCCCATCCACAATTTTATCCCAGGCAGATCCCTGAAGAGGTTGAAATTTTCCTGAAGTCCAGGGTAGCGAGATTGCCATGGACACTTGTTGTTGCCCTACAGATCCTGAATTCCACCATTTCATGGCCACTGCAGCCAAGGCTGCCCTTAAGCTTCATGTTGTCCACCAGGCCATCCTTGGCTAGAACAAGGTCCAGCATAGCACCTTTTCTTGTTGGCTCCTGTACCATTCAGAGGAAGAAGTTGACATCAATGCATTCCAGGAATTTCCTGGATTGCAGGTGCCTTGCTCTGTTGTGTCTAGCAGATGTCAGGGTGGTTGAAATCGCCCATGAGGATCACGGCCTGTGAATGGGAAGCTACACCCATCAGCCTTTAGAGGGCCTCCTCCACTCTGTCATCCTGGTCAGATGGCCTCCAGCAGACTCCCACTGTAGTATCACCAGCCTCTATCTTCCCTTTAACCCTGACCCATAAGCTCTCTGTCAGGTCCTCATTCATCTCTATATGGACCTCCATAGACTGCAGAACAGTGAAGCAGTTTTGTAGAGGCACCTCGGCTTTTGTGGAAAGCCTCTTCTTCCTGCTCTTTTTTTTTAAATCTTTGGAGTCTTCCATTCTTCTTCTTTCTTGGCCTCCTTCCTTTCTCTTTATGGGAAAGAGCAGTTGGAATGTATTGAGCTCTGCCTAGGAGAGGAGGAAGATGTTGAGAGCTTATGGGTGAGAATTAAGGGCCATGCTAACATGGAAGACACTGTTGTGGGTGTTTACTACAGGCCATCTGATCAGGATGAGGAGGCTGAAGGGGCCTTTTGCAGGCAGCTGAAAGTAACCTCATGATCACAGGCCCTGGTTCTCATGGGGGATTTCAATCACCCAGATATTTACTGGAAGGGCGACACAGCCAGGCATGCACAGTCCAGGAGGTTCCTGCAGAGCACGGAGGAAAACTTTACGGTGCAGCTGGCTGAGGAACGTATGAGGGGGAGTGGCCTGCTGGACCTGGTATTAACAAAGAGGATCTTATTGGTGATGTGAAGTTTGGGGGCAAACTTGGATGTAGTGACCACAAAATGGTGGAGCTTACTATCTTGTGTGGATGGAGTAGAGAAAAAGGACTAAGATTAAAGCCAGGGACTTCAGGAATGCAAAGCTTAGCCTTGCAAAGGCTAAGCGAAGATCTCCTTGGTGAAATACCATAGGCTAGGGCCCTGGAAAATATGGATGTCCATGAGAGCTATGTAACTTTCAAACCCTACTTCTTCCAAACTGAAGACATGTGCAACCCTATGAGGAAGAAATCAAGCAGAGGAGGTAGGAGACCTGCATGGATGAGTAAGGGTCTTCTGGAAGAGAAAAAAGATGGAAATTTTCAGAATGTGAAAAACAGGACTAGCCACTTGGGAAGAATATAGGAACATAGAGAGTAAAGGGATCCAGTGAGGAATGCAAAGGCATGCCTGGAATTGAATCTGGCAAAGGCTATCAAGGACAACAAGAAGAGTTTCTTCCAGTACATCAATCAAAGCAGGAAGATGAGGGAAAATGTAGGCCTGCTGATGAATGAGGAGGGAGCCCTTGGTGGCAGAAGGCACAGAGAAGGTGAAGTTACTGAATGTCTTCTTTGCTGCAGTCTTCATTGGAAAAGCTGACTCTCTTGAATCCTGGTCCCTGGAGGTAAGAAATGAGGTCTGGAGAGAGGAAGACTTTCTCTCAATAGAGGAGGAGCAGGTTAGTGGTCACTTAGCCAGTCTAGACATCCATAAATCCATGGGTCCTGATGGGATGCATCTACAAGTTCTGAGAGGGCTGGCAGATGTTATTTCTAGGCCACTCTCCACCATCTTTGAGAGGTCATGGAAAACAGGAGAGGTGCCTGAGGACTGGAGGGGGGTTAAAACCACTCCAGTCTTTGAAAAGGGCAAAAAGGAGGATCCATGGAACTACAGGCCAGTCAGTCTCACCTCCGTTCTTGGTAAGGTGATGGAAAAAATAGTCAGCATGACTCATGTAATTATGTTCTATGATGTCATAGCTATCTGGATAGATGAGGGAGCATCTCCCTTATGAGGAAAGGCTGAGAGAGATGGGACTGTTTAGCCTGGAGAAGAGAAGGCTGAGAGGAAACCTTATTAATGCTTGCAAGAATCTGAAGAATGGGTGCAGGGAGGATAGAGCTAGACCCTTTTCAGTAGTTCTCAGTGACAGCACAAGGGGCAACAGGCACAAGCAGGAATATGGAAAGTTCCATTTAAATATAAAGAAGAAACGTCTTTACTATGTGGGTGACAGAGCCCTGGGACAGGCTCCCCAGGGAAGCTGTGGAATCTCCTTCTCTGGAGATACTCAAGACCTGCCTGGATGCAGCCCTGAGTAATGTGCTCTAGGGGATCCTGCTTTAGCAGGGGAGTTGGACTGGATGATCTCTAGAGGTCCCTTCCAACTCTGACAATTCCATGATTCTGTGAGTGGAACTGGAACTAGATGGGCATTGAGATCCCACCCATGCTGTGATTCTGTGATCTGGAGTCAGAGGTTCTATGCTTGGTTATTCTGGGGACAGTGTAGAAAACAGCATGATCTGGGGCAGCTGGTGATGCTCTAACCCATATAGTTATCCTCAGCTTCGGAAAAGCCTTGCCAGTATGTTTGTCTTTGTCCTGGCCCTTTCAGAATTTTTGCTTCTGAGGTATGCATCAGCCACTGGTAACACAGGTCTGCTTGACTGTTGTAATTAGCTGGATGAGCTCATATAAATTGAATTAGACCCTAATTCTTTTGTCAGCATAGCAGCTGGAAGGATTCAATGTGCATATTTTAGGACTTTGCAGAAGCTGGGAGTTCCTCTGTGCTGGTGTGAAAACTATTCCAGGCAGACCATACGCTGTGAAAGTTGTTGCTTTTCCCTGCAGATGATCTAGCCAGGCAGTTTGGCACTTTCAGTGGTGATTACATTGCTCCACGATAATTCTGTACTATGTTTAGAACTCCATGAGAAAAGATTTACCTGTATTGAACATTTACTGTAAGTAAATGAATACAGATTCAGCCCCCAACATTTTACTGTATTAAAACAAAACAAAACAACTCCAAACCAAAAACATTTCCAGAACAAAACAACTCTTTTTTTTCTTTTCTTTTTTTTTTTTTTTTTCATAAAGTGGGCTACTGCATGTTGCCTACTTGGCTGCTCATGACTGGTTCCTTGCAATCTTCAGCTTTGGATTGTGCTTTGACCTAGGTCCTTGCAGGACCTCACAACATGCAAATCAAAACAAAGTCAAGACACAAGGAAAGGGTGGTTATCTGCTGTCAGGCATCGGCTTTGTACAGAAAGGTATAGGGAGGCATTTTGTTACAAGTGCATGCATTCTGTAGTTAATTTCTCTGCAGGCTTCATCCATCCCATACTATCATGGGCTTGTGTTTCCTTCTCTTTAACAACAGTAACACTGATATTTCACATGACTTGTCTCCTCCCCTTTGTTCCACTATGGTCCCTCTCCACCCATGCTGTGATTCTGTGATCTGGAGTCAGAGGTTCTATGCTTGGTTATTCTGGGGACAGTGTAGAAAACAGCATGATCTGGGGCAGCTGGTGATGCTCTAACCCATATAGTTATCCTCAGCTTCGGAAAAGCCTTGCCAGTATGTTTGTCTTTGTCCTGGCCCTTTCAGAATTTTTGCTTCTGAGGTATGCATCAGCCACTGGTAACACAGGTCTGCTTGACTGTTGTAATTAGCTGGATGAGCTCATATAAATTGAATTAGACCCTAATTCTTTTGTCAGCATAGCAGCTGGAAGGATTCAATGTGCATATTTTAGGACTTTGCAGAAGCTGGGAGTTCCTCTGTGCTGGTGTGAAAACTATTCCAGGCAGACCATACGCTGTGAAAGTTGTTGCTTTTCCCTGCAGATGATCTAGCCAGGCAGTTTGGCACTTTCAGTGGTGATTACATTGCTCCACGATAATTCTGTACTATGTTTAGAACTCCATGAGAAAAGATTTACCTGTATTGAACATTTACTGTAAGTAAATGAATACAGATTCAGCCCCCAACATTTTACTGTATTAAAACAAAACAAAACAACTCCAAACCAAAAACATTTCCAGAACAAAACAACTCTTTTTTTTCTTTTCTTTTTTTTTTTTTTTTTCATAAAGTGGGCTACTGCATGTTGCCTACTTGGCTGCTCATGACTGGTTCCTTGCAATCTTCAGCTTTGGATTGTGCTTTGACCTAGGTCCTTGCAGGACCTCACAACATGCAAATCAAAACAAAGTCAAGACACAAGGAAAGGGTGGTTATCTGCTGTCAGGCATCGGCTTTGTACAGAAAGGTATAGGGAGGCATTTTGTTACAAGTGCATGCATTCTGTAGTTAATTTCTCTGCAGGCTTCATCCATCCCATACTATCATGGGCTTGTGTTTCCTTCTCTTTAACAACAGTAACACTGATATTTCACATGACTTGTCTCCTCCCCTTTGTTCCACTATGGTCCCTCTCCACTATTTATGCCCACCCAAGGTTTTTGTTAAAGAAAAAACAGTACTCAGACTCTAAAATGTCCCATACAATTGCAAATGCTGTCTGATAGCCAGAGTTTTCGTGCTGCCAGCCAGAAAAGGCTGCAAACTGATACAACCAGCTGTGTTTTAAAATATGCTAATATAGCCTGAAAATAGGACATCCTACAGGTTCAAATGAAGTAGTTATTTAAATTATGATACTAATTGTTTTTCTGCTTCAAAATTAGAGAGAAAGCCTCATAGCAGATAACACCCTATCCTCCTCCCTGTCATTAGTTTTCCAAGGGTGAAAACTTTTTAATTAAATTTACAATCTGCACTGGAGTTAAATGTTATATTCTCATCACAATGCAACATGTGGGTCTGCTTGCCCTGCATATAAGTCTTGAACTAGTGCTTGATTATACGGGAAGTGGACGAGTGGGTGTATAAAACACAAAGAACCTTAGTGTAAGTTTTCTAAGGGTTGCTACAAGTCAAAGTTGGGAATTTTGCAAGCCCAGATTCTGAAAGAAGAGCTACAGCTTAAGTCAACATTTACATTTACTAACTGCAATTGCAAATGCCTTTCACACTTCTTATGCATCTATCGCTACATTTATTTATATTTCAGCTACATTCAAATAATTAGTATATATATAACACAAATATATATGGTGCTACTGGTATCTGCAATATTATTACAAATTAGAGCTATCAAGATACTATACTACATACAAAAGTAATGAGATCAGGTGCACTGGGATGACACACAGAGCTCCTCAGTTCTCTGTCCTCTCTCACAGAGAGCACATAACTGACACTTAGGAAAGAGAAGCATAAAGCAAGAATAGGATAATGGTACTTTCTTGGCACAAGTTTCCTGCTTCCAGTGATTTGTAGGTCATGGGCTTTTGAACTGAGGTTTGTATCCCATCATTAAATCATGACAGATGGAGTCTGATCTCCAGGAAAGCTGTGCTGGGTCAGGAAGAGGCCAGACAGCACACTGGAAATGCCAAAACTGCAATGGGGATGCAGAAGTATCTAGTATTCAATCCTAGGGCTGAGGTGAAAAGGCAAGGGGAAATATGTATCATCTCCATCTCATTCTTGCTATATCTGTAAAATCCTGCTGGCAGCCTTTCACAGGATAAGTTATTGTTCTTTCACCTAGTCTGGACATGCTACAGGGACATGATGGGAGAGCAGGCAAGGGACACACGGTGTTAACACACTCATCTTGGAATAATATTTAAAGAATTATCTTCAAGGTTTTGAGAAGAGAGTGAAGACATGGAAATACTGTGTAATACAGACTGCTTTTCTTTCAGATAGATGATTTTTTTTGCAAGCTGAGAGCTTGAAAATCTGACAAATTGAAGTAGCACCTATCCTTAGAATGGGGCTTCAGATGACAGGAAGGTGGTACTGGATCTGAATGTGTCCATTCTAGTGCTGATGATGTGAGCATTAGTGGTCATGATTGTAATTGCAGTCCTCTAATCCTCAAAGCCTGCAGAATGAATGTGATGGCCAAGACTTTAACAATGAAATCCTGGAAAAATACTGGCATTTTCTTAATCCAAGTGTAAACAAGAATCTTGCTTTCCATGCTGGAAGGAGTGATTCTCCCCTCATATCTCAATCCTCTCTTCTTGTTTCTTGGGATATTCTTATCCATTGAAAGGATGCACAGAGGCTGTCTGATGATTCACAATATGTGATTTGTATTCTGGCAAAATAGACTTAAGGCAAGGGGATAAAGAAGTGAACAACTGTAACTTAATCATGAGTCTGACTAAGCCACCTGGCTCTGTTTCTTCAAATTATAGGTGTCTCACACCTACCAGGGAGGTACTGGTCCTGAAATAACAACCAGAGTGGAGGAAAGAAGGCTTCTTCTCTGTTCCCACCTCCTCGGTCCAGTAGCCCCTTTTATCCCAGATAAGTAACACCAGTGGCTTCTCCACCAGTGTGTACTTGACAGGATGCCTTGCATAGTAGCTCCCAAATCTTCCTTAGTCTCCTGGCCCTTCCAGGATTGTGTCCCTCTTCCCTTTATGTGAGAGGTGGAAAAGTACAAGGATGAAGGAAAAGGAACCCTGAGTATGTTCACCAGTGGCACCCTGTATCTCAGACAGCCTATTTCCACTGTCTTCTCCTGTGCTTACATGAAATAGGAGGCTGTTTTAAGTAAAAGCCATGCTTGTATTCCTGAACTGGTTTGCATATGGCCTGATTGTAGGAAGGCTCTGCAGAGAGACCTGGGAAGACTGGGTTGATGAGCAGAGGCCAATTGTATGAGGTTTAACAAGACCAAGTGCCGGGTCCTGTACTTTGGTCACAACAACCAAAGCTACAGCCCTGGGGATGAGTGGCTGGAAAACTCCATGGTGGAGAAGGACCTGGGGGTGCTGGTTGGCAGCCAACTTACCATGAGCCAGCAGTGTGCCCAGGTGGCCAAGAAGGCCAACAGCATCCTGGTCTGCATCAGGCATAGTGTGGCCAGCAGGAGCAGAGAAGGGATCATGCCCCTGTACTCAGCACTGGTGAGGCTGCACCTCGAGTACTGTGTGTAGTTCTGGACTCCTCACTACAGGAAGGATGTCGAGTTGCTGGAGCATGTCCAGAGAAAAGCTACCAAGCTGGTGAGTGGTCTGGAGAAGAAGACTTCTGAGGAGAGGCTGAGGGAACTGGGGATGTTTACTTTGAAGAAGAGGAGGCTGAGGGGAGATCTCACTGCCCTCTACAACTACCTGAAAAAGGAGGTTGTAGGGAGGTGGGAGTTGGCCTCTCCTCCCAAGTGAATGATGAGAGGATGAGAGGAAATGGCCTAAAGTTGCACCAAGGGAGGTTTAGACTGGATATTAAAAAGGATTTCTTTGCCAAAAGAGTGGTTGGACACTGGAACGGGCCGCCCAGGGAGGTGGTGGAGTCACCATGCTTGGAAGTGTTTAAAAGAAGTATAGATGTGATGCTTAGGGACATGATTTGAGCACTGAACGGGTAGATTTAAGTTATGGTTGGTAGATTTAGATTATGGTTGGGCTTGTCAAGGTCTTTTCCAACCAGGGTGATTCTATGATTCTGTGATTCCCAAAAGCTCCTGGAAAACAGAATTTTATTCTCCTGTATCCTCTCCCAAAAGCTTCTGTTGCATTCCTCTGCTTAGAGCATGTGGCTATCTATCTATCAATGAAGTTGGTAGATGATGAAGAAGGGCACAGATCAAGCCAGTGACCACACATCCCTTCTATTACAGAGTCCTACATAAGATTTGGCCATAGTAAATAATGGTATGTCGCTGGTTCTGCACTCTCCTTTTTGCAGGTTTCCCTCAAATATCTTACCATCCTGGGTAGGTTCTTAATTGCTCTGCCAGCATACTGAGGTTCCTTGTGTGTGTAATCTTTCTTCACTCAATGAGCTCTTTGACTTTCATAGCATCGTTACTATTGGTACTTTGGCATCTCCTTTCTTCTAATACTTCTTCCTGTGATTCACATCTCTGCATTGCTTTTCCTTTATGGTTTCCGTTCTGGTTTTATCTCCATTTTCCTCCATCCTCTTAACATCCTCTGACATCTGTAGCTGGATATCATACATCGTCAAAGATGGCCGCACCCAAAAGACCTTTTTATGCCAACCATTTATTATTAAAGACTTACAAAAAGGAAATAAAACTGAAAAAAGGCAACCAGGAGGCAGAGAAGAAAATATTACCTCCAAGAAGAGTAGGAGAGTGAAGAAAGCTTTGATGGATCTCACTCTCCATTCAGACACAGTCACTCCTGGAGGACAGTAGAGAATATCTCTAAGGATGGACATTTTCCTTAGGCAGGCTTTTCCTTCAAACATTATGTTGGTCTCTTGGTGTGTCCATTTTCAGCTTTCTGTCCTGTCTTCTCCCAAACAGTCCAAGAAAGCAAAGGTTTTGCTCCTGTCCAAGTTCTGGATCCTTTTCAACATCTGGATGAGGCATGTTTTTGGAGGTTTGGGTTTTTAGCAACTTCTCATTTTACTTGGGCAGAAGACAGAAGACTAGGCAATACTGTCATCATGTAGACATTGATGTAGACATTATTTCTGTAGACACACCACTGCCAGCTCTTCCCTTCCCCCTGCCCCCAGCTATTTTCAATGGTAATGAGTGGGCTCTACCATTTCTAAAAACACAACTGTGACTGCAACAGAGGAGCATGTTTTCTGGGTACATTGCCACCCACAGGAAATGACAAGGGGTTTTCACTGCTGTTTTTTTTTTAAAACTTGATTAGAGTAATGGTCTACCTCTGTAACAGAGACTAGAACAAGCCCTGTGTTTATGTCTCTTGCATAATTTGTGGCAGCACACAATGCACCTAAATCTTCAGACTTGTAACTGTGGCTCGGCTCTCTGTAAATGCCCGTCCTGTTTCAAACACTATTATAATCACATCATTATCTCTCCCTGATGCCTGGATCCTTGTTTCACATCATCAAGATTCAATCTCAAAAATACACAATCAGGAAATAAAGAACAGTGGTAGCTTTGGGGTAACCAAGGTCTGTGGAGAAATTCACCTCACTCCAGCCCTTAGAGGAAGGAAGAAATAACATATTCTTGAAGATCATCAGAGCAAAGGAGCCTCTTGGTTGTGTGTGCATGAAGACCACAGCATGGAAAGGACACGTTAAAGGGCAGAGGATGTGCTGTGTGTATAGCAATGATTTTTGAATCTACACCTAAAAGTCTCTCTGGCCTTAGCACCTTGTAGAACTGGGACCCTGAGAGAATGGAAGCCTTGGTTCTGGCCCAGACAACATGAGGGTTGATGCTGGAATGAGCTGCCCACACACAGGGGCATCCAAACCTAGAAGGGAGTATGGATTCACGCTGAATCCTGTTCCATGAGCTCTCCTGATGTGAGGAAACTTCTAATGGCACCTCTGAAAGAGCAAAGACTTTCACACTTAGCACATTGGTCACCCAGCTCCTGATCCTACCTTCCCCTGATGCCATGACTTCACTGTGAATTTTCCACATAGCAACCTTCTGTCTGGAGGGAAGTCAACTCCCTCCCTGCGGTCTCTACAACTCTGACCCTGTGTATAAAGAGGCATCAAGGCAAGAGCAAAATCTAGGGAACAGAATAGCTCCCGCATGTCTGTATGGAAGGAGGAGAGCATTTGTTCCTTCAATCGCGGTCAAATAGGAAGCAAAAAAAAAAGTGTTTTCCCTATTTGGAATCTGAAGGACAGGGTTAAGTGTCAAGAACAAATAATGCATCTTGCCTCCTTCATCACATTGTGTATATACAAACACACTCCTGTGAGGTTATTGCAGAAAGCCTCTGAGATGCTTTTGCAAGGGACTTGCAGAAACTTTGATGGCAGAAGATGGGAGCACATAGGAGAGACCAGGAAAATATATAGTCCCACAAGGCAGAACATGTATTTACTCTTTATTGCTGACCTGTTGCTCTTCTGTTCCTTCAGTGTTCTTGCTCCATATCTACCAGCATGTTATTAATAAAGAAGTGAACCACTGCTACTGCCAGCCTTGAGTGATGAGTACTTCCAAGATTGTGAGTTATGTGCTAAAAAATCCAGAAATCAGCTTTAAAATAAGGGAATTTAAACAAAAACTCAATATGTTTCATGTTTCTGTGATTTGCTTTGTGTTTTCTGACTGAACTAACCTCACATTTTGAAGCTTCTCTCCCTGGAACTTGAAAGGCATATTTTCCTTCAAGAAAATGTAGATTTTCCCCTGAGTCCAGTATATGAGGCTAGAACAGAGGAAAAAAATAACTATGCCAAATCTTATAAAACTTTTAAGTACAGTGATTTGGTGGCACTGAACTACTGACATGATCAGTGTATAAGTACCAGTAGAGTAACACTCAGGGTAGTAGTCAGCTATGCCCTTAATCTCATTGTAATTTGGTAGAATATAGGAATACCTAGCAGGTTTCAATTTGTTTGCAGAGCCTAAACATTGAGCTCTGGCTCCCTTTGCTATAGGGCCAACATAAAATACAATACAATTCATTGCTGGTCTCCATGTATGAAGAATCAGGGTGGGGTTTGGTATGTACAAATGATGTAACAGCATACATATTTCTGAGCACTTAAGTACCAGCATGCTTTTGGCAGCATGGGGAGACTGAAGGGGATAATATAATGATGATGGACTACTATGAAAGGAGATGGATGCAGGCACCTATTACCCTACAGAAGCAATAAGAATCACTGAAGAGAGAGTTTTCAAAATGCACCTGTAACTCCTTACACAAATAAATTATTTGCTACGTCCCTTCTCATGGCTTGGATGTGCACATACTTCACTGGAGAAAAACTGGTTGGGTGACTGGGTCCAAAGAGTTGTGTTCAATGGAGTTCAATCCAGTTTGTGGCTGGTCACGAGTGGTGACCCCAGAGGTCAGTGCTGGGGTCGCTCCTGTGTGACATCTTTATTGATGATTGGGGTGAAGGGATAGAGTGCACCCTCAGTGAGTTTGCTAGTGGCACTGAGCTGGGTGGAAGTGTTGATCTGCCTGAGGGCAGGGAGGCCCTGCAGAGAGATCTGGACAGGCTTAACGGATGAAGGCCAGTGGCGTGAGTTTCAATAAGACCAAATGTTGGGTCCTGCAATAAGGCCACGACAACCCCCAGCAGTGCTACAGGCTTGGGGAGGAGTGGCTGGAGAGCTGCCCAGCAGAGGAACCTGGGGGTGCTGGTTGACAGCCAGCTGGACATGAGTCAGCAGTGTGGCCAGGTGGTCTAGAAAGCCATCAGGAATAGCGAGCAGGACCAGGGAAGTGATCATGCCCCTCTACTCAGCCTTGGTGGGGAGGTCTGGCATGCATGGTGATTCTTCAGTTCTTCTCCTTCTTTTGGTGCTGCAATATGATATAGGGGCAGACAAACATGTCCAAGTGGTTTCCACTTCACCAGCCCACAGCCACAGACGAGACTGTAATAGGTCTGGATTTCCTGTTGTGTGTGGCTATAAAACAACAAGGGAATGTGGCTCAGGGCTATGCCTTCTGAGAGCCAGTGGCACATGCTGTGGTGAGAGGAGGGAGTGTGTTGCTCACTGAGGTGGATGCACCCATGAGCAGCACATGGGTGCACCCACTGGTTCAGCACTGATTGTCCTTATTGACAGGAAAAGAAACAGTATGCATTCTTCTTTTTCACTCTCTTTCCTCAGAGCAAAATGAAAGTAGTGCCTGTGATGTACACAAAGATGTGGGATGTTTTTGCAATGGTCCTGACTCACCTGCAGTGATGTTTTTTCTGTTTGTCAGCACAGCCTCTCTCCAACCTCCTTGTTTGAACCAGCTACTTTCTCCTAGATTTGGTGGAGGACCAGGGCTTTGGAGGATGCTAAGAGCAAAAAAATATGGAAAATCTGGCTACAAGAGAGAGATTCATGTTTGTGTGACAAGAAAGGGAAAGGTAGCAGTGCTCTGAGATCTGTCTTTGTTCAGTGCTAGTAGATGAATGCTGCAAACAGCACTGACAGGAGCTAACATGCATTCATTCTCCTGCAAGAGGAACCACTTGTATGAAACAAATTATCAGTATTTTTTTTAACAGATTTTATTGCCTCTTCATATCTTGATAGGATGTGCAGTTTTTGCTGTCAATTACTCAAACAGAAAATAAGAAACTGCTGCTGAAATGAATTCTTTCCTGGGAGGAAATTTTTTGACTTGACTAGTTTATCTGTATCTAAATCTGTATCCTATTTATCTGTATCCAAATACATACACTTTGAATGGTGGCAACAGCTTTAAAACTGATGTGTAAGCAAATCCTGGGAGCTTAAGCCAGGTAAGATTGGCTGGGTGAGAGAGCATAAGGTCTGATCTGATTATTGAGTGCTTGGCAATGCGTGTTTATGCTGCAGTTCAAAAATGCTAGCTGGATAAGCAGCAGAACAGTTCATAATAGCATCATAGAGGAAAGTGTTTAAAGTTTTACATTTAGCATCAATGTGGCTCTTTCTTGGCTTTGAGTTCTTCCTTTTCCAGCTTATTTATTTTAGTACAATGGAAATGAAATTGTCTAACTGAATTTTATTATTAATTATTTTCATTAGTGCTGAGGAGTATTGAAGATAAAAGCTCCATCATGTTAGGCACTGCTGACACCTGTTGTAAGAGACAATTCCTCCTCCAGAGATTTTTTCAATCTAAATAATCAGGCAGGGGCTGAAAGGAGAAGGCAGAGGCAAAGCTCTGAAGTGCCGTTTTTGAGAAATGGGGGAAAGAAATCAGAATAATTTACATGTTTAAACATCTGAGATTTTGGAGGCTTTGTTTCATCAAAACAACAAGGCATGTTAATTTCAGAGGCAGAAATGACTGAGGAAGCATCCATTGACATAGCTTCTCTCTACCAGCTTGCTAAGGGCATGAGGGTTCATGATCACAAAAGGAGCTGTCCCTCAAAGTTATGCCTGTGAAGCAAAAGGTGGTGGATGGTTTAACCCATAGTTATGCTTAGTTTGGCACATCTCCCACCAGTCCTTAGTGATGCACTTCCCAATGCTGGCGAGCACAGCACACTTATCATATGCCTCACTGAGGCATTTTATCAAAAGCAGCCTTCTTTTGTTGTTAAATTTCACCTTTCCAGTGCTGTGTGTTTTGAACATACATTCAGAGCGGATAGCCTTCATTTTTTTATCATGGGAAAGTGTATTTTATTCACTTGACTTGCATGCAAAGTATCTGTGCTGCTTCAGCTCAAACTTTCATAAAAAATTTACCATGGAACAAACTGAGTATGAAAAACATGAGCCTGCACAGAGGCACCTGTGAGCCCCAGTCAGCTAAACCACCGTGTGGGCAGATAAGGTCTGGGCAGAAGAGGGAATCCCTAACCTATATCCTGAGCCTTTAACAAGGCAAATGAGAGACTCAGCCCTTATGGAGGAGCTCCCCCAGTCGTTATGCAAATAATACCTTTCAGCCTCATTTGGTTAACTGAGGAGCTGAAGGAGGGACTCCTCCCCTTTCTCTGCTAGGAGGGTTGCTTTAGACTGTTTGCTGAACTGTTGAACAGATAACCATTTTTCAAAGTGATTCTGTTGGTTGGCTTGTAAGCCTGTTAGACTGTACTTTATAAATTCTTTAACACAGCATGTTACTAAAAAAAAAACACAAAACAAAACAAAAAATGGGTTACATTTGTTACCATAGCAGGTAGCCACTTGGACTGTGATCAGTGAAGAAGATATTAATATGGAGAAAGACTTATTTTCTTTGGCAAAGAGCCAAAGAGCCCCTTTTCTCACACCTAGTAAGTGAGTCATGTAGATACATATTTTTTCAAAAGGTAGATATTTTTCCCATCACAGGCAACTGAATCGTCCATATTTTATTAAGCCATCTGTCTCGGAGTGTGTAAGAATTGTGTTGTTCAGTGTACTTTAAAATCCTAGCTTTCAGAAGCAGAAGTAAGAACAAAGGATACTCATCAATATTTCCACAAAGGATGTTACAAAATAAAACCTCTGCTATGAAGACAGGTGGAGAGAGTCTGGAGAAAAGAAGGCTCTGAGGAGACCTCATAGGACCTTCCAGTACCTGAAAGGGGCTACAGGAAAGCTGGGGAGGGGTTTTTCTTCAGAGAAGATAGTGGTAGGACAAGAGGTAGTGGTTTTTAACTGAAAGAGGGGAGATTTAAGTTAGATGCTAGGAAGAAATTCTTCACTGTAAGGGTGGTGAGGAACTGGAATGGGTTGCCCAGGGAGGTTGTTGATGTCCCATCCCTGGAAGCTTTTCAGGCCAGGTTGGATGAGGTTTTGTGCAGCCTGGTCTAGTGGTGGGGTTCCCTGCTCATGGCAGGGGGGTTGGAACTAGATGGTCTTTAAGGTCCCTTCCAACCTTAATGAGTCTATGATTCTAGAAGTTCCAGAGCAGTATTTCCAGGCATTGCTGTCGTTTATGGAGCTGGTTATATAAAATAAACTGAGTTAGTATGTACAACAGAAAAACTTAAAGTTTCACCCCATGATATGTATATGAATTGTGTATCTGAGGGTCTGATCCTCAGTATTTGTTAGACATCCACTCATTTGCCCTCTACTCATTAGCTGCTGCCTGACAGATTTGCAGCTGTCCCCAGCTTTGGGAAGGGGCTGTGACAAATAAGGCTGCCCTGCAGTGAAAGGTGAAATGCTCATGTTTTGTTTCGTGCTTCTTTGCTCTTGAGGGGCAAGCTGCAGAGCCTGACAGACACCTGATAAACCCAGGTCCGTGAGCGTGACAAGGGCTCTGTGCAAAGCACTTCTTATATTCCTTGCCTTCTTCTCGGTCAAATGTGATGCCTTTTTCTGCTATACCTTCTCTGCTAATACTTTTTCTCTTCCAAAAGTAATATGAAATTTCTAAAGATGCAAGTGATCACCACCATATATACCAGCCATTTTTCAGCTACACAGGTGGAAAGAGCATAGAACATAGTAAAACAGAAGACTTCTTTGCAAATCTTAGAGGCTGACCCTCTAAAAGAATTTTTTAACTGAAACTGCTGATTTCTCTGGTTTGCCACTGAATAAATAAAGAACACGTTGCATTGTATCATTTAGTTCGTGCTACTGCTTCTTTGCAAATGAGTTCACGGCAAGGAAGTCTCTTTGTGGAGATGAAATTCAAACTACTGCCACTAGAAGCAGCAGGCCTGGTGAGCCAGCCGGTGGGGAACAGGATCCATTCTCTGCAACTAAAGTATTCTTGTCACTTCCCTGCTCACACAGGGGAAAAAAATTAAAATCTTTATAAAAGTTCAGGGGCTGATATTTCAGTATTCAGTTATAAATTAGGTTTTGAGATAGATGGATTATTTCAGCAAACAAATGCATTGCTCTTTTATACTTGGTATGTTTAGATTTATTAGATTATCCTAATTTTAGAGTAAGAACTTCTTTATGCTAAGAAATGCAATAAAGTGTATTGATTAACTGAACTCACTTATCAGATATACATGTGGTTGACAAGAGTCACTTAGTATTTCCTGAGCAGAAAAGAGAATTCAGCATTTTCATGTGGCTTCTATTAGTGTCTTCATTAAACATTAATGTAATTTTCTTTTCTTTCCCTTACTTGCCTAATAAATATACCATTAGGGCCATTAACTGCCAAAAGTAAAGTTGTTTAAGTGCTACAAGATACGCCCAGCAAATTGTTGGCTCCTGAAGTATTGGTTTTCTGTCTTGATACCTGGTATTTTCACAGTCCCTTGAAACTCCAAATCCAATCATCTCTGCAGCAGAAGAAAGGTAATTGAAACATTAGGCACAGCTTAGTACCCAAGGGAATGAACAAATAAAAGATAGGCAAGCTTACCATGGCATTGCACAAAGGCAGGTATATTCTGTTTTAGGGGGAAAAAAAAGCTTTACTCTTGGAATTAAAAAAATAAATCCACAATGAAACAACTACAGCTAGAATTCATAACACTATTGGGGTAGTGAGAATTAAAATAATATTTTCCCTGTTAGTTCCATAAACATGGTGCAATAAAATAGCTTTAGTAGCCTGGCAGGTGTGATTCTTGGGGTGCCCTACACAGGAACAGGGGTCAGACTTGATGACTGCTTGGGGAAGTGTGGCTGGAAAGTGTCTGGCAGGAAAGGACCTGGGGGTTCTAATTGACAAATGGCTGAACTTGAGCCAGCAGTGTGCCCAGGTGGCCAAGAAAGCCAGTGGCATCCTGGCTTGTCTTAGAAATAGTGTGACCAGCAGAAGCAGAGAGGTGATTGTCCCCCTGTACTCAGCACTGGTGAGGCCACACCTGGAGTGTTGGGTCCAGTTTTGGGCACATCAATTCAAGAGAGATATTGAGGTGCTGGAGCAAGTACAGAGGAGGGCAACGAAGCTGGTGAAGGGCCTAGAGAATAAATCTTATGAAGAACACTTGAAGGAGCTGGGAATGTTTAGTTTGAGGAAGAGGAGGCTGAGGGGAGACCTCATCAGTCTCTGCAGCTACCTGAAAGGTCATTGTAGAGAGGCTGGTGCTGGTCTCTTCTCACAGGTAATTAGCAACAGAACAAGAGGGAATGGCTTCAGGCTGCAACAGGGGAGGTTTAGACTGGACTTCAGGATTTTTTTTTTCACAGGAAGAGTCATTAGACACTGGAATAGGCTGCCCAGGGAGGTGGTTGAGACACCATCCCTGGATATGGTGTTGGTGGATCTGGTTTAGGGGAGAACTTTGTAGAGTAGGGATGATGGTTGGACTCGGTGATCCCAAGGGTCTTTCCAACCTGAATAGTTCTATGATTCTGTGATCCTGATGGGTCCCTTACAACTCAGCATATTTTATGATTCTGTGAAGGAGAAGATGGATATGTCAAGACATTTGAAAAAGAGGGCAAGACATGATTTATACACAGGTCACCCAGAGTCACTGTAAGAAATCAGGCTGTTACTACTACTTAGGAGGAACATGAAGTGAGAGAGAGTAGACTCTTTACATAAACCTAGAAAAAAATAAGCCCTGTTATGTCTTTATCACAGACTTATGAATAGGTGGATAAGGCCGAGTTAGGCAACAGAGACTCAGAGATATCACGTAAGTAAATGCACAACGACAAGGGGCTTTGGAGGTGACTGCTAACTTAGCAGAGGCTGCACAACTATGTAGACAGGAAACAAAGGTATTCAGCTTACAGGTCTGTGTCAGCCAGTCACTGTCACCTGAGGTTGTCCAGGTGATCTGGAGCAGCAATAAAGCTCCCAGAGTGGTGTGACATGGAATGCTAGCTGAAGCGAACAAAACAGCCTCAGCATTCAGTTGTCATGAGCTCCTCACAGGAGTTTAAATTCTCTGGAGACCTCATTGCTGAACGAGAATCATCCGTTTTTGTAATTGCTTTTTAGAGGCCAGTTGTTGGTTTTTGGATGGCCTTTATGTCAAGTGTACTACACATTCATATTTATTTCTTGAACATTTCACAAGACATGGTTGTAGTGCCCACATGAAAGCTATTAACCAGCCATAAGTATCTCAGGTCTTTTGGGAACATCTAGCAGAGGGGTCCCAGCCTTACTTCACTTTTGTGAGTAACAGACAAATGGCAAGTCTTTTCAGGCAGATGTTTTGCGACTGAGTGTGCCACTTTGGGACACTAGTTTTCTGAGTTCTTCCCCAGAAAGTACCTCAGGAATTTATGAGCAGAGATTTTGTCTCTGTCCCTCTAGTGTGATTACACCCATGCACCATGTTTCCTGCTTTCCGCTCTAAAGAGTATCTGCCCTTGTAAGTGCCATGTACCCGTGCAGCACATTGCCAAGCACAGGCTGTGCAGAAAATCTGTTCTCCTTAGGCTTTGGAGAGGCCTTTTCCTCTCTCACATTTCCCTTCACCTTTACAATTGCTATGCTTCCCACAAAACCCCAGGGATACTCATCAGTAGACTCTCCATGTTTCTTGGAAAGAGGACAAGGATGTCTTCACTTCTCTGTCACCATGTTGGTATTTATAGGAAGGATATTGTTGCAAGCTACAGGTCTTTTTGCACTCAAATGTTTCCAAGATCCTTCCGTTTGCTCAACTTAGAAGGCCTCCTTTTTCTTAAAGAACAAAATAAACAGTATTTTCCATTTTTTGAAGCTGCAGTCCCCTTTATACTCCAGGATATGTCTAGCTAATTATAATTGTGTTGACCAAAAGCACTTCTTGGGAAGGACAGGGCTTGACTCACTTATTTCTCCCTTTCTTTATGCAGAAAACGGTTGTGTTTAAGGGGCAGGATCACCTGCAGCCAACCATTTTCCACCAGTCACTACTCAGGCATGAGTCAGCTGTTGTGTGAAGTCAGCAGGAGCCTTTTCAGCAACTTCAAATAACTGCTGGATGTGTTGCTGCCTGAGTGTGCTAGTTGAATAGCAGGGAGCAGGAAGCCTTGTGCTGGCTGAAGCTTGACAAAGCAAGCTGACTGTGAGAATGAACTTCCCTCTCTGCCTTCCACACTCCTTTCATGGAAAGCTACACACCGGGCACCTCCTGTTCAGCGCATACTTGGTACATTTTACTTGGTCTGTCTCAGCAACAAAGGTGTTTTCCTGCAGCCAAGTTGCAAGTCACAAGTGGCAGAACATGCCAGGTGGGAAGTGGGTGTGAGTGATGCAGTCAGGTGCACCAGCTGCAGAGGGCTGTTGTAAGGCTGTTCCCAAAGCCCTGTCTTTGACAGATTGCCCCTGGCATCATTCCCTTTCCTGCAGCTTGCTGATTCCTTTGTCAGGCATGTTGTTTGAGCAGCATTTCAGAGAAAATCTCTGCTTGTGACTAGAGATTTCTAACATGCCTAGCCTGTCATCATTAGAGGTTGCAACCTACCTTTTTAATGGAAGTTTTTTCATCAGTTATAAATGTGGAGCAGTGACTAAATACTTCAGAAAGAATGAGTTTTTAGTCTTACAAAAATTCCATCTTTTCATTTCCTATGAATAAATTAATGCATGTGGGAACTACAGGGATCTTGTGCCAAGAGATCTTTATCACCTTGTGCTGCTGAACTAGAGAGTGGAGCTGAACATCGTAATGTACATAAATTAGTTTCACAAGCAGAATTTGGTAGGTGTGACAAACTGTTGCTTGAAGAATGCAGCCTGATACAGCAGAGACAACCCCACTAGAATAAGGGGCAGGACCTCTCAAAGCATGTAGCACCTTGACTGCATGTCTTGAAGTAATTGTAATGTAAATGGAGTAAGCATTTGGCCAATATAGAAAATGGGCATCTCTCCCATTAATGAACACTGCTGCAGTCTTTGCGTTCACTTGGGAAGGACTGTGGGATTGGTTTCCATAGGAACCACAAGGAAACGGAGGAAAAACTCTTACCTGAAACCCAGTTGATTAATTTTAGCCCTGCAAGACTATAATGAGGTACAGGGTGCATACCACTGGCACTGGTCAGGCTCTTTGAAGGAGGCTAAGACCTCCTTGCCACTTCTGCAGCATGGGAAGGCACATGGGGCCAGTGCTATGCGTTCCAATGTGGCTGGACTGTGCAGCCAATGAGATGTAGCTGCAGCAGTGCACGCCTAAGCATCCAAAGGCATCTGCAAACTTGAAGAAGTCAGCATGACATCCCAGCAGCCTGATTTACAGGGCAGTGTTTGGATAAAGGGAATGTTGAATGTCTGGAAATCTGCTCTGCTTGGGTACACAAAATGAAGAGGAGTGCAATCCAAGCACATAACCCCAAGCTGGCCTGGCTGCTTCAACTTCTTTTCCCCCTGTCTTATCAGAAGGCAACTGCAGCTGCCCCTCTTCACTTCCCTCTGCTTTCCTTTGACAGCCAAAGGGGACAGCTCACTCTTTCCACTCTCATGGCCTCACATCACCAACAAACAAGTCTTTGGCTCACTCAGGTGTAGGGCCCAAGACCAGACTGCCAGTGCTGACTGATAGAACACCATAGCCCCACGTGGCAAAGACACCTTGAAGTGTAAGATTATGACATTATGACCATGTGAGGTTCATAAAGCTTGATCTGCAATCAGGTACCATTCACCTCACACTCCCTCATTTAGACCTGCACTACTTCTGACATTGGAGTCCCAAATATATTTTTTTTAGCCTGCACTCTGGAGTGCAAAATGTCAAAAAGTAATTCCTTGCTATTTATAAATGTAAATATACATCTGGCATTACAGTTTCTGTTTAAATCAGCTATTTGCTGCTGCAGGGCGCTGCCACTAAGGTTAAGACGGTCCAGCAGCTTCTAGCATCTTTCAAAAGAAGGCAATGGACTACATTTGAAGGTGATAGCAGCATTATGGTAGGCTAAGGGAAGAGAAAGTTTGCTGTGTTCAAAGGCTTGAGAAAGGGATGATGACCTTGTAGAATGCATGCAATAGTCAATACAGAGACATATTTGTAAAGCACTGGTATCTCTCCCTGATAAACAGAAATTAATGAGGATGGCTAGTTAGATTACTTGCTCTGTTTAGAAACGGTAGCATTTTTGAGGCCAAATTCGTGACAAACTCTTGGATGCTTAAGAAAATCCTTAGAAAGGTGATTTTCTGGAATTTGTTTACCTACTTAGCCTTCTCTGCATGTTTTGTCAACCTGAGAGTCTATCACAAACTTTGATTGCTATCAAAAAACAGACCAAAATTATCTGATTCTTAGCCTTTGAGCACCAGGAAAATAAAATTGTTGTAAACTTGTAGCTCTATTTTTTTAAGATTAAAACAAGTCACTTACAATTTTTTGCATCCCTTTTTAGTGGAACATAGCTGTCTCAACACTATGAGAGTGGTAGCAAACTGCAGTTAGAAAAACAATGGTGGTGTTTGCTGCCATACCCATGAAAAAAGTGGATCAGTGTGAAAGCTTCTTTGCTAAGACTAGAAAGTAACTAGTTGGGGGTTTTTTTTGTTGTGGTTTTTTTTTTTGAAGACCATGTTTATTTAGGTCCTACAAAAGCTCACACATGTACACTGAAACCTAAACCAAAAGTGTACTGGTAAAATCATGGGATCTATGCCCATGTTTTCTGGAATTGGCTAAAGACTGGGCTGAACTATAGCTGAGATGAACACAGAAATGCAAGAAGTCCCTGGCCCCTCCTATTTCTTTCTCTGCTGGGTTGCTGTGTTTAATTATGCTTTATTAACTGCCCAAAGTTTGTTGAAGGCTCTTTTTGAAGAAAGACAAGTATTTAATTGTTCAAGGTGAGTTAGTTTGAGAAGTTGTTCCCAGGAGTTATGCTGGAAACTAAGCTCATTGACCCTGGCAGCCCTACAAATTGGAATTAGGTTTTCCACTTAATCTGGCTGCCACTGGTGACATCACAGAACCGTGGCTTGTTTATTTGTCCCTATACTTCCTCATTCTGCTTCCATAAACATCTTAATGGGAAAAGAGGTGACTTGGGCATGGGAGAATTTGGACTGGACACTGCATTTGCAGTTAGGAAAAATCCATCATGCTACCAGAGTCACTGCTTCAGCCCTTCTGCCTTGCTCATATCACAGCACTACTGTTTGTGCATGGGTAGCAAGGCACCCTTCCTTGCCTTCTATGCTCTGTTCTAGCAGGAGCTGTGAGACTAGTCCTGGATGCATGCCTAGATTTGAGGCCTATCATTATGTGATGAGACGATTCTGCCCAGCATGTAGCCTGATGCATAAGGATTTTGTTTGGGATCCTAGGTAGTCAAGATTTCTCAAGGAGAAATGTATTTAAAAGCACCTGTCTACACTGGGTGATGAATGTTTCAGGAAATTCAGCATATCTGAAATTTCCTACCAAATATGCAATGCAGCACTTTTTCCCACAGTATTCTAGAACAGTTTATGAGATTGGAGAAAATGGATTTTTCGTGTAACTTTTTTTAATAATATATATAACTTGCATTGATATACATACATAAGGCTGCAGCACACATCTCTAGCTGTAGCACTCTTTGGTTAACACAGGGAGTCAAAAGAAGAGTGCATCACTCAGAAGAGAAAAGAGGAAACAGAGAGTACTGATTAAATGGCAAAGAGTAGGAAAATATTCATACCAAAAATACTGTTTAAAAAATGAAAGTCTGGCTCTTGTAATGCTAATTGAGTGGAAACTAATTTTCTTCTTATATCTTACTTGCCAAAGTGGAAGGAGAATGCAAGTAAATTTTAAGAGCAAGTAACCCAGGATACCAAGGGCAATAATAAAATATTCTAAGTATATCAGAAATGTGAAGTTTGCGAGATATTAATCATCTGTGCTAGACCATTAGGGTGCACAATGGCCAGTCTCATGGGAGGGATGTTAAAAGATATTTTTGCCTTGGCTTGAAGTCAAACATAATTGGAAAATATGTATTCTAAGTTTATTTTCTCGTACAGCTACTAGCTAGTAAGCATGAACTATAGAGGCAAAAGTCTCAAAAATCTCAAGATATTATGGTAATAAATTATTAAAATGAGACTATTGAGTCAGGAGTTCTATATACTAAATAAATAAATAAAATAAAATATAATAAAATTTTAAAAAGGTTAAAAGGTAGGTGGCTGTGGTTCACCTGTAGCAGTACTAGAAGGTGCTGGAAGTGGCCAGAATTATGCAATCCAATTAGGCAAGACAGAAGAAATGTTGTGATCTTCACTTTTCCATCTGGGGAACAGAAGCCAACAGAAAGAGCGAGAGACAGAAAGCTGCTTGTCCCTGCTGAGAAGTAGACAGGAGACTTAGGAAGGAGGATTCCCGATCCCCCGGCATAGCCCTGTGCTTGTGGGGTCTTTGATTATGCATTATCCCCTGCACACCCAGCCCTGCCACCACCTTCTTGTGCTGCAAGCTGAGACAGCAGACCCTCTTCTCCCTGAAATTCCACATGCTTCTTCCCTAGAACTAAAAACCACTTCCAAAAAAACCCTTTCCCTTTCTCCTCCTGCTTACTCTACTATTTCTAAAGAGCCCCACAAATTCTGACAGATCAGATTTGAGACTTTTAAATGTGGAAATACCTTTGGAATGACTTCTTGAAAGCTTGACTAATTGCAATATAAATAAAGTCTTGGGTATTTCTGGACATTCAAAGTTGCAGAATTACTTTGGGTAATCAGATTATTACAGGCAAGTGCCTCTCTAATCTTTAACTTTTCCATACTTTACAGCCTCATAAATCATACATCTGCATTTAACATCTTGTCACACCAAGCCTTTAATAGAATGGTGGTCTTTTCTGCTTCACAACACAGTACTGATTAACAGTGGACATGCTTGTTTAAAGGATCCCCAACATGGACCTGTGTGCACTGCATTGCATACCAGTAGGAAGAAAAAGCACTAATGGCAGTATTAAGAAGAACCCCAAAACACATGCAAGAACAGGACAGGAGGGGACTGATGGCCCTCTGGGATCCTTTGGAGGAGGTCACACGCCACGGGATAAAGCGGCACTGGTGTTTACTCAGGATTTCAGAAGGGTTTGTATTAGAGGAGCAGAGTTGAGCTGTGTCACAGACTACCATCTTGTCATAGGCTAAGAAGTGGTTAAAAAGGTAGGAAACAAAGAGCAGACAAGACTGGCCAGTTTTCAGCACAGAAAGCAGTTGATAGCAAGGTGCTCTGAGGAGAAGAACTAGGGCAAATGTGCCTCAGAATGTTTAGTAATAACCCGGAAGAGGGGGGAAGTAGTTAGGGGGCAAATTTCCTGGTGGTACAGAGTGATTTAGATTAGTGAAGCCTGGAGAGCATTATGAGAAACATCAGAAAGCTCCTAGCAAAGCTGATTATTAAAAAACTCAATGGTAGTTGAAATTCAATTTAGAGAAGTGCATTGCAAATTGACAGTGCACAATGAGAGGAACAATTGAAGCAACCTGAACATACTGATGGGTTCTGAGTTAGTTACAACCACTGCTCCTGGACAGGGAAAGAAGTGAAAAGAAATAGTTTTCACTGTGGGCAGTCTTTTTTTTCAGAAACAGGGGAAAAAAATAATTATCTATGCTAGGTGTGTCAGGAACAGAATAATAAACAATCTGAAAAATCAAACACAAAATCTATAGGTCCATCTTCATCTTGTAGCTTTCTACAGGCAGCTGAAAGCAGCCTCACAACTACAGTTCTTTGTCCTCCTGGGGGATTTTAACTACCCCGATATTTGCTGGAAGGCCTACACAGCCATTCACAGTCTAGGAGGTTCCTTCAGAGCACTGATGATAACTTCTTAATGCAAATGGTGGACAAACAGACCAGGAGAGGAGCACTGCTGGATCTTGTGCTCACCAACAAGGAGGGTCTGGTTGAAGTGGTGACAGTCAATGGCAGCCTTGGCTGCAGTGATCACGAGATGGTGGAGTGAAGGATCCTGTGTGGGAGGAACATAACACCTGGCAGGACCAGAACCCTGGGCTTCTGCAGGGCCAACTTTGGCCTCTTCAACTAATTATTAAGAGAAGTCCCATGGGACAGGGTACTGGATGGTAAAGGGGCTCAAGGTAGTTGGTCAACATTCAAGGAGCACTTCTTGCAAGCTCAGCATCAGAGCATCCCAAGGGGTAGAAAATCAAGCAAGGGAGCCAGGAGACCCACATGGTTAAACAAGGAACTGCTGGGCAAACTCAAGTGGAAAAAGAGAATCTATGGATCATGGAAGAAGGGGCTGGCCACTTGAGAGGAATATAGGACTGTTGTCAGGAGATGGAGGGAGGCAATTAGGAAAGCTAAGACCTCCTTGGAACTAAGCCTTGCAAGTGAGATCAAAGACAATAGAAAGGGCTTCTTCAAATACATGGCAGATTGAAATAACCCTAGAGGCAATATAGGCCCACTGCTGAATGAGGTGGGTGGCCCAGAGACAGAGGATATAAAGAAGGCAGAGGTACTGAATGCCTTCTTTGCCTCTGTCTTTACTCCTGCAGACTCTCCCCAGGAGCCCTAGATCCCTAAAGCCCCAGAAGAAGTCAGGATGAAGGAGGAGTTTGCTTTGGCAGATGAGGATTGGGTTAGGAACCAGTTGAACAATCTGGACATCCATAAATCAATGGGTCCGGATGGAATACACCTGCAGGTGCTGAGGGAGCTGGCAGAGATCATTGCTGGGACACTCTCCATCATCTCTGGTAAGTTGTGGATAAGAGGAGAGGGGCCTGAGGAACAGAGGAAAGCAAATGTCACTCCAGCCTACAGAAGGGCAAGAAGGAGGACCTGGGTAACTATAGACCAGTCAGCCTCACATCCATCCTCACATCCCTGGAAGGTGATGGAACAACTTGTTCTTGGCACTGTCTCTAGGCATAACAAGGATGAGGGGGTCACTGAGGGCAGTCAAGATGGTTTTACCAGGCAGAGGTCATGTTTGACCAACCTTGTAGCCTTCTATAAAGAAGTAAATAGGTGGATAGAGGTGGTAGATGTGGTTTATCTTGATTTCAGTAAAGAATTTGACACTGTCTCCTGCAGCATCCTTGTAGATAAGCTGAGGAAGTGTGGTCTTGATGATTGAGCAGTGAGGTGGATCATGAACTGGTTGAAAGGAAGAAGTCAGAGAGTTGTGGTCAATGGGACAGAATCTAATTGGAGGTCTGTGACTAGTGGAGTCCCTCAGGGGTCAGTACTAGGACCAGTACTATTCAGTCTTTTCATCAATGACCTGGATGGGGGAACAGAGTGTGACCTCAGCCAGTTTGCTGATGACACTAAACTGGGAGGAGTGGCTGACATACCAGAAGGCTGTGCTGCCGTTCAGCTACACCTGGACAAGCTTGGTCATGCAATTGCAGAGCCACAGAGATGACTAAAGGAGTGGAACATCTCCCTTATGAGGAAAGCCTGAGGGAGCTGGGTTTTTTGGTTTGTAGAAGAGGAGACTGAGGGGTGACCTCATCAGTGTTCACAAATATGTAAAGGGTGAGTGTCAGGAAGATGGAGCCAGGCTTTTTTCAGTGATGTCCAGTGATAGGACAAGGGGCAATGGGTGCAAACTGGAGCACAGGAGGTTCCACGTAAACATCAGAAAAAACTTCTTTCCTGTGAGAATGACAGAGCACTGGAACAGGCTGCCCAGAGAGGTTGTGGAGTCTCCTTCACTGGAGACATTCAAACCCACCTGGACACATTCCTGTGTGAGGTCCCCTGGGTGACCCTTATCTGGCAGGGGGGTTGGACTAGATGATCTTTTGAGGTCTCTTCCAACCCCTAAGATTCTGTGATTCTGTGATTTTTTGTCTTGACTATATGATTGCAGAGAACACTGCAAATGGTAGTCTGGAGTCTTCTCCTGATGATGTAGTGTGATGGTTGTCTTTGTTCAGTGAACCGCCATGCTGGGTATCCACAGCTCTTTCTTCTGCTTATTTTCTACTGTTTTTTTTCCTTTGACAATTCCTTCTAGCCCAAACTGTGATAACTGTATAAAACGGGTGGTTTTCCAAGAAAATCTGTGTGTGGAGGCTTGTGATAGTAAGCAGACAATCAGGCGGCAGGTCTGTTTTACATTGTTTTGTGACGCAAGGTGTGATGCTCACTGCATGAAGGTTTGTTGGCAGGGTTCATAGCTGATGGCTTATATAGATTCTAGTGACAGAAGATACTTCTGGTGAGAACAAGAACAGAAGCGGGGAGAGAGAAAGTGAACACAGAAAATTAAGCTAAATGCTATCAGATATTTCAGGAAAGACTTTCTCTGTGAGCTATCTGATGTGATTTCAAAACTGTCTAGGTGCATTGCTGTGTTGAGACTCAACACTATTCAAGCACAAATGTCAGGAGCCAACTCACCATCCAGGACAGGGATGCTGTGGCAAAGAACTGCCATGCCCGTCCATCATCATACTGGGGAAGCTGATCTGTGTCAGTGTTGTGGTTTAGGCCTAAAATGATAACAAAGAATCAGCCATGTGGCTGCTCACTCAACTCCTGTCTCTGGGAAGGAAAAAGGCCAACTAGAAGCTCATGGTTCGAGACAAAGGACAAGGAGGGTTCTTCACCGATTTAAGGTTCTTGGCAAAACAGACTCAACCTGCAGACAAAATAATAACTTAATTTCACACTAATCCAATGGCCACAGGACAGAGACAACACAAAAAGTGGTGCTTACACACATTACCCCTACCCCTCCCTTCTTCCCATGCCCAAATCCCTTTGTTCCCGGTTTCTCTCCCTCGTGTCCCCCAGTGGCACAGGGGGACAGGGGATGGGGTTTAGAGTCAATTCACAGGCTGGTGGTTCCTGCTGCTCTTTCCTCCTCAGGAAGAAGGATTCCTTACAGTCCTTCCCTGCTTCCCCACAGGGTCCGTCCCATGGGAGAGAGTCCTTTCCTTCATGAGTCCTTCCCACGAGGTTAGGAGCTGCTCCAGCCTGGGCTTCCCACAGAGTCATGGGAACAGTCACCTCCCCTGGCACCGGGGTCTTCCACAGCTGCATCATCCAAGTTCACTGGCAGCAAATCCAAGGTTACCCCTCCTGGCACCTTCAGGGAATGTTCCTCCATGAGTGCAGGGGCACAGCTGCCATCTTCCCAAGGGGTGCTAGGAAACTTCTGCTTGGGCAACTTCTTCCCCTTCTTCCTCACCAACCACCACTCTACCCTTCCAGCTCAGCTCTTCATTTTTAACTGCTGGCTCTGTTCAGGTTGTATCTCAATTCTTCCATATTTCAATCACAGAGGTGCACCTATTGTCCCTCTAATGGCTCCTTGGCTGGGTTTGAAGCCGGGGGAGCTTCTCAGCCTCTTACAGGAGCTACCCCTGGGGCCCTTCCCCCGCTACCAAAACACCCACCCAACCAAACCAGGACAGTCAGAAATTTGGCATGTTCTGCAGGTCCTCTGTTCGTGTTCTGCTAAGCAATTTGATCCCAATTAATTCTCTGGACCCAGGGCTGACCTTGACCCTTGACCCAAGACTACAGGTATGGACCAATTCCAGATACCGCCTTTTCTGACAAACTGATGATCCGAAAAGGCAGCCTCAATTTGTAGCTCTTTTCAGCTTTTTATAGTTTGTTGTGAAACTTGGCTCATTGCTATTTATGTTCTGATTTTGCTTTCTTGCAGGTCTGATCAGCTATACTGTTCTCTTTCTTACCCAAATATGCTTTATAACTAAATTTGGCTTCCCCTAAAGGAACACAGGAATTGGGGGAGGGGGTTTGCTTTGTGTTGGGTCATACAAGGCAACTCCTCAGCACTTTATAAATTGAGCAGCTTCTGCGTTTTGGGTTTTGAATCTTGTACAAGAAAGTAGTAACCACCACAGGTATTAAATGTTTCTGTGATTGAAGACGAAGAATTACCAGTGGGTAGCATGATACATCTCTACTCTCACTACTAAATATATGGGATGAAAATAAAAAGCTTCTAAATCATATATCCTAACCTATAAAAAAATATTTAAAAATAAAAACTAAAATAGTACATTCTGGGCAAAGTTCCCCTAAAACACTAGGACAGCATTTTCTGTTTTTAAATTGATTGTCTGTTTTTACTTTTCTGTAATGTTGGAAGCAACTGTGCTTTGCTATAAGAAGAAAAAAGCAACCAAGTAAAACATGGGAGACAAAGACAGCTCATTTTTACATTAAACATAACCCAGAGGTTCTTCTCTACCACCTAACTGTACTAACAGTTTTTCATCTTTATTGCTCCTGATGCAAGAGACATGACTTCATTTTGACTCAGAAAGCTTTCTAAGAGAAGACATGGAGTGATATGACACCAACTTGGACATCCTGCCCACTGTGGAGTGGCCTCTAGAGAATAAATCAGTCATGGACTCTACCTTGGCCCTTGCTTTTCAGTTTGAGACTGATACTTTTGTTCTGTCAGATGTGTTGAGAGGATTGTAACAGTGTTCTACCTACAAAAATGAGACCAAACATCAATGAATTCATTAAAAGGGTGAAAACCCCAATGGGTGCTGAGTCCTGGACCCTTTTCATGAGTCAGTTCTGCCACAGGGAACTCTTGGACACTTGTATCAGCAACAAATGAAATTGGATTTTGTATAGGTATATTTGTATATTTTTCATTAGTATGCCACATGTTACTGTCCCTTCCCTGTTCTACTAAACTGGTTCTAGTTTTGTCTTCTAATCTGGAAGTGTCTAAGTGTCTCTTTCCTATTCCCCTTTTATCATCCCCTGGGAGTCTGGAGGAGAGTAATTGTGGCATTCAGGATGTACCATGCTTGTCTCGAACAATCCAAGAGATAAGCTTGGACTTTGGCACTCAGGATATCTTTTGTCTGTCCCGAGGCATCTGAGAGTTGAATGACATCTGCTGATGCGATTTTGCAGGACAAGACAAGGAGTGCCAGTCTCAAGGTACTTCCTAGGACCGAAACTCCACAGCAAGGAACTAATCCTGTGGTGGCAGTTGACTCAACCTCCTCCTTTGTAATGACTGATCTCATCAATTAGCCAAACAAAGACTAAATAGCCCCTGGCATCATACCTGCCCCTGCTATCACAGAGAAGACCCGAAGGGTTTTTCCCTATGCAGGGAGAGAAGTGGGGGTGCAGTGGGCAAGGACTGTATAAAAATGTGGGACTCTGTGGGTGCAAGGAAGCACTTCTCCACCTGGAACTACTTCCCCACCGACGACATCGAGGACATCGCTGGACCATGGGTGGTAACTATGCTCTCGCTTTCTGTCCTCTATCTCTCTGCTTTCTCCTCTCTTTCCTGTCTCTGTTTTCCTGCCTGTCCTATCCACTCTAGGGACTTTTGTTGTGTTATTGCAATAAAAGTTTGTTGTGTGCGTGACATCTGACCTCGTTTGTGTCTTAATTTCACCACTTGGGATCACCTTTATTTATTAAAATTGCCACGTACCCGAATACCGGATTGTGACAGTAATATAGAGCAATTCTGTTCTATGGGTTTTGTTTTGCCCTGGCCACTAAATGGAGACAACTGGGAAAAGGTAGCACTGTCTCAGACACCTAGTAATGACGTTTGAAGTTTGTTTCGTGTCAGCCTCATTTTCTGCCGTGTTTCCTGCACAAAAACCTGTGTGATGCTCAGCTCTTTCTAAGATGGGCTCACAGTAACTCCATTGCTTTCCAGACATCCATCCTATACTATTCTTAGGATGAGTCTACTCTTTTCTAAAGCACATCATGCTGCTGGTCTGAGCTATATCTTTAGCTCTGTTATTGATCTTCACTTCAGTGGCTGCCCACTTGTGGATGTGAGCTGCATCCATGCATCCTGCTGCTGCCCTTTGTCCCTGAGAAACAGCATTTTCCTCCGGTTTGGACCTTGCTTTCTTTCAATATCCCTCCACTTTCTTTGAGGCCTTTGATTTTGTCCCACTTCTCCATGGCCATATCTCACAGAGATCTCAGATTATAGGTAATATAAAATTATAGGTAAAATAAAATTTTAAAAAAGAGGAAGGAAGTAAACAATCAATAATTAGGTGATTAAGTCCCATCTTTCAGTGATGCTCCCTTCTTTCTGGCTGCAGTCATCAGGTGTTTGGCTGTGTTCACTTTAGGAACTGCAGGTGCAGGTGAGAGCAGAGAGGGCAGAGCTCTTCATTTCAATACAGACTATTAGCTGCACCTCCTGCAGTGAGGCAGGGCTGGGTATAGCATAATATAAGCACCGAATGGGTAAATTTAGGTTATGGTTAGACTTGATGATCTTCAAGGTCCCTTCCAACCAGGATAATTTTATATTTCTGTCTGTGGGCTTTGGTACATAAATCTGTGGGTTTCTGCTATGTGGTTGCACCATTCTGCTGCATCATAGTTCAGATATCAGTTCTGTGGCATTGGGGAAAACAATTGCCTAAGAGACATGATTTTGCCACAGCTTACCTTCTAGTTTGTCCCCACCTCACAATGCACATTTCAGTTCAGTACCTCAGTAACTTAGCCTCTTTGAACTAATCAAATTCGAGCAGACATTTTGGTGGTGTTACATAAAGTGCATAGTAAATGAGCTGTATCACAAAAGACTAAGCACTGGTTGCAGCACAGCAAATAACTTTAACTTATCAGAAGAGGATATTTTGGTTAGTAAGTATTAAAATCAGATAGTTATCATAGTATTGACAGGCAATTATCATGCTGATCTCTGTTCTGGGTGGCAATGACTGTCTCCAGACAATGACATGTTTTTTAACCTCAATCAATAGGTCACATAAGGGCAGGGGCGGGGGAGGGGGTTGGAGGGCAAAAGCCTTTCACTACCATAAGCACCGAATGGGTAAATTTAGGTTATGGTTAGACTTGATGATCTTCAAGGTCCCTTCCAACCAGGATAATTTTATATTTCTGTCTGTGGGCTTTGGTACATAAATCTGTGGGTTTCTGCTATGTGGTTGCACCATTCTGCTGCATCATAGTTCAGATATCAGTTCTGTGGCATTGGGGAAAACAATTGCCTAAGAGACATGATTTTGCCACAGCTTACCTTCTAGTTTGTCCCCACCTCACAATGCACATTTCAGTTCAGTACCTCAGTAACTTAGCCTCTTTGAACTAATCAAATTCGAGCAGACATTTTGGTGGTGTTACATAAAGTGCATAGTAAATGAGCTGTATCACAAAAGACTAAGCACTGGTTGCAGCACAGCAAATAACTTTAACTTATCAGAAGAGGATATTTTGGTTAGTAAGTATTAAAATCAGATAGTTATCATAGTATTGACAGGCAATTATCATGCTGATCTCTGTTCTGGGTGGCAATGACTGTCTCCAGACAATGACATGTTTTTTAACCTCAATCAATAGGTCACATAAGGGCAGGGGCGGGGGAGGGGGTTGGAGGGCAAAAGCCTTTCACTACCAGTAGCAAATGCCTTGGCTCTTCCAGGACTGCCATGCTGAAGACATGGAAGTCAACCATCACTAGGTAAAAGCCCCTGATTGCTGAGACTCTTTCTCTCTATCATGTTAAATAACCAATGACAAAATGCAAGCTGGAGGAACTAAGGATTTCTTTATCAGTTTGTACACAGGTTACTAATGAAGTGGATGTAGTGCCTTAGCTGTTTAGTCTTTGAGAGTTAGTCCCTTTGTGAAACTGTTCCCCTGGAAAAAAATGCAAAGGAATTACTGGGAGAGTGATAAATGCAATGTAGGAAGGCAGTTTCTCAGTTGATTGAGGGTTATTTATGCCTCTTTCTTCCATTCCTGCCTGCAGTGCCATTTTGAGCTGCACAGTTCAAGTGCAGATAAACACTGTTTGGGAACTTTAAAATAGGGAGCAATTTGTCCCCAGCTAAAGGCCTTAGAGCCTTCTGGTTAATTTGCTTTCTCTTGCTCTAAATTAATTACACTAGAGATACCTTTTAGTTTGTTTACCATTTGGTGTTTAACAACCCTATGTGGAGGATAAGCTCTCAGGAGGGCTGCCTGCTTTCCCCATTTGAGGAAGGTCACAGCTCTACTCCTAGGAGATCTCCAGCACAGTGTTACATGACAGGTCCAAGGTGAAACTACACAGTAATTCAGCTTTTCTTGCTTGCAAAACGAACTGTGTTAAAAACAAACCAAAACATAACTGGTCAACACAGACAAGTCTACTCAGAATTTTCATTTTGATCCTGGGACTTAGTTCACTTGGGAGCTTTTATTCCTTTCCAGCAACAGTGGTGTTGCTGGTAGGAAAACTCTAGATGGGGTCCTTATTCACCATCTCTTCTCTTGGTATGAGCAGAAGAGGTGGATGGTGCACTCATTGCTGATGGCGTACCCCTTTCAGGAAGGATCTGACTACTGAAAAGGAAGGAAGGGAATGCATGACACAGTTGTTTAGATCCGGGTTTGAGGAATCCATGTGGAGAAAGGACAAGCAATTGTAATTCCTTGGGATCATACACACAAGACCTGATCTTGTTAGGCATGTGTGAGCCTAAATGGTACTCCTTAAAAAATAACCAGTCAAAATGAACATCTTTTGTCCAATTCTGATTCTGCCAGCAAGTTACACCTCAGCTGTTCTGATTTGCTAATCAACACTAGATTATTATAGCTACCAATGCTACAAAAGTAATCCCTTGTCCAAAAAAATCAAATTTGTCTTATCCCTTATCCCTGCTCTACACGTAACTACCAACAGTACCTAATTGGGTCTTCAGGTGTAAGGAGCTGTTACACCAATGACTCATGCAGCATAATCACACTGCCAGGGGAGACTGGACAGTATGATTGTCAGGCTCAGTCATGACTACATGGTTCTGGACATCGTGGTCAAGAGCATGAGTGCTGAGGTAGTGCCACCTCTATGTTTCCAGTGAAAAGAAAGGGCCTGAGGAGTGTTGGGTGGATCCTGTAGGTCAAAACTACTTGTGAAGCTGGTGTCAGCAACAGGTTATGAATAGGACTGATGACCTAAGAGGTGGGATCTGTCTGTCTGAGTGGGGCAGATGTGTCTTTGCCAAAAGGCTGGGTAACCCAGTGATGAGAGCTTTCAATAACCAGGGAGTATCGGCTCATGACATCATGACATGCTGGAGTTCAGGATCCTGGGATGAGGCAAAAAACTCGATCTGAGAATCACAACCCTGGACTTCAAGAGAGCAGACTTTGGCGTGTTCAGGAAACTCCCTGGTGAAATCTCATAATACATTGTCCTGAAGAGCAGAAGGGTCCAAGATTGCTGCAGAATATCAAGGGCCATCTCCAAACTTGACAAGCTCAAGACTCCAAATGACAAGCAGGAAAAAAAAAGATGACAGGATATCTCCTTGGATGAACAAAGAGTTAGTTGCAAAGCTTAACCATTAAAAAGGAGCATGCAAAAGGTGGAAGCAGGGACATGTGACCTGGGACACTATGGGAGCATGTAAGAACGGGATTAAAAAAGCCAAAGCCCACATGGGGTTGAATCTGAGAAAGCAAATGGAAAACAAAAGGAAAGATTTTAAAAGTACATCAGCAGCAAAGGGACAGCTATGAAAGATCTGGACACGCCAGTGAGTTGGAATGGGGATGTAGTCTTAATGGACATGAAGAAGACTGAGGTACTGAGCACCTTCTTTGCTTTGGTTTCTACTGATATGACTTGCTTTCAACACCTCTAGGTCCCTGAAACCAGTGGGTATATGTAGTGCAAGAATTATTTACCCTTGATGAAGGAGGATCAGGTTAGGGAATATGTAAATAGACTGGAAACAAGTCCTTTTGCCCTGATGGGGTGCATTCTCAGGTGCTGAGTGACTCAACATCCAGCTGCAGGCTAGGCAGTAGTGGCTGACCCCAGGGATTGATGTGGTATACCGAATGGAACATAGTACCTTGTCTGTACAAAGTGGGGAGGGGTGGCTGAAAGATCAGAAACTGGGACAAGTGGCTGATATACCAGAGGACTGTGCCACCATTCAGAGGTGCCTCACCAGGCTGGAGAGATGAGTTGACAGGAACCTCATAAAGTTAAAAAAAGGAAGATCCAAGTCATGCCCCTGGGAAGGAATAACCACATACACTAGGACAGACCAGGGCTGGCTGACTGGAAAGTGACTCAGCAAAGAAGTAACTGGGAGTCCTGGTGGACATCACATGTCAGACAACAATGTGCCCTTGCATAAGAGGCCGCCAGTGACATCCCGGGATTCATTAAGCGCAGCACTGTCAGCAGGTCATGGGAGGTGATCATTCCTCTCTACTCCTCTCTGGTGACACACATCTGGAGTTCTTTGTGCACTGTTTGGCTATCCTATAGAAAAGAGACATGGACATGATAGAGTGAGAAATTATTGGAGTACACAATACACATGGAGAGACTGTCTGATAGGACATTTAGCCTGGAGAAGAGGAGATTCAGGAGGATCTTGTGAACGTATATGTAACACCAGACACAGGGAGTAAAGAAAACAGAACCAGAATCTTTCCAGAATCTTTCCAGTTGTGCAGTGACCACCTTCCTTGGACAGTGTCCAGAATGTAAGCCCTTACTGGTTTGGTTGGGATTGGAATGGAGTACAAGCTCTCTGTTGTTGTCCACTGCAAGAGTGAGAGCCTCAAAACCTCATCGTTTCTTCTGTCTTTGTCCAGTGTCTCTTTAGTCAAAGAGTGTGTGTGAAGAGCCTTTTCAGTGAATGTGGAGGGAAGGGTGTGAGAGAGTGGCATCACTCTTTTCTAACTTCAATACATATGCATTGCCTGTTCACTGCTTGCAGTGAAACATAATTGGAGCACTTGACCTGGGGATGAAAAGCTCTTTTGACAAGTCTTCTGAGGGAAAGGAGTCCTTATTGACTTAACTTAATTTACAATATCTGGGCAATTAAGCACCTGGGGAGATGATACTTGCTGGTACTTGTCTCTGAAAAAAGGCCAAGCAGATTTGCCTTTAGTAGTTTGTTTGAACAGTCTAAGAATTGGGGGGGGG
>NW_009954225.1:219476-266662 GCF_000747805.2 Chaetura pelagica | reverse complement strand
GGAGGTGGGTGGTGGAGAGGGCATGCTGTTCAGATAAGACAATGTCCAGCAAGACCAGGATTTTCACCCCAGTATCCCCATTGCCACATGTGTCTGTACCAGTCTAGAAGAAAGATCTGGTCTACAGAGGCTCTGCTGAGGCATGCTGCACCTCCTGTCAGTGTGAGTGGCAGCAGCACATCTCTCTCTCTGGCTGAAGCTGGTGAACTTCTTTCCACCAGCTGAGAGCTGTGTCCAGAGGCATGTATTTCCTGGGGAACAGCATGTCAGTATGTGCTCCACCAGATGTTAAAACCCTTAGAGTAAATAGTATGAAAGGGAAGGTTGGCAGTGACATAAATGAAATTTCTTGTCCACAGAAAGCACCTGCAGATAAGAGCCCTGCAAAAACTAGAATCACAAAATGTGCTGGCTCATCGTAGCTGTCACTTGCTCTGAATTTTTTTCAGCACTGGTCTGCAAATCTGACTGGTACAATCAATTTTTGGTCCCTCTCTGGATAGAAGACACTTTCTTGCCAGTGTTTTTATTCCCATTTGTTGCTAGGAGGGACCAGAGTCTATCAGATCTTGTGCTTGTCCAGGACCTTCCAAAGGCCCAGCCAGCCATGCACATTGGAGGTGTGCAAGTGCTGGTGTGCAGCCAGCACTGTACACACCCATCTGGTCACCATCTTTCACCTCATTACAAGTCCAGAAAGGAAAGGTCTGTCCTGATCCCTGCAATCACTGAAATGTATTTCCTCAAATTTTCCACCTCCTTGACAAGAGTCTTAGCAAACAAGGAATGTAGCTTACATCTACTTTCACTTAAATTCTCTGAAAAGGCATTAGGCAGTTATAGTGCAATCCTCCTTCAGTCTCCACTTCTCTCAGTCTTATGCTTCTGTGAATCTATATCGAGGGCATACCATCAGGCTGAAAAGTATCCTTTTTATACTCTTTCTTCCTTCATCTTGGGGGTGTAGATGTTCTTCCTCCTGAACCCTTCTTTTGGGCACTCTTTGGCCATTAACATGGCATGGGGAAGAACTTGTCCTCCTACCAGCTGCATCTGGGAGTTGACCTGCTAGGAAGCAGCCCCATGGAGAAGGACCTTGGGGTCCTGGTGGACAACAAGTTACCCATGGGACAGCAATGTGCCCTGGTGGCCAAGAGAGTCAATGGTATCTTGAGATGTATTAATAACAGTGTAGCCAGTAGGCCAAGGGAGGTTCTCCTCCCCCTCTACTCTGCCCTAGTAAGACCACATCTGGGGTATTGTGTCCAGTTCTGGGCTCCCCAGTTCAAGAGGGAGGGATATGCTGGAAAGAGTCCAAAGGAGAGGTACGAGGAGAATAAAGGGATTGGAACATCTGTCATACGAGGAAAGGCTGAGAGACCTGGGGCTGTTTAGTCTTGAGAAGACCAAGAGGGGACCTTATTAATCTCTATAAATATCTGAAAGGTGGGTGTCAAGAATGGGCCAGTCTCTTGTCAGCAGTGCCCTGTGATAGGAAGGGCACCAAGTTACAACACAGGAAATTCCACGCCAACATGAGGAAAAACTTCTTTACTGTGAGGGTAACAGAGCCCTGGAACAGGCTGCCCAGAGAGGTTGTGGAATCTCTTTCTCTGGAGACTTTCAAAAACTATCTGGATGCTTTCCTGTGTGATCTGCTCTATGTGTTCCTGCTGCAGCAGGGGGGTTGTACTTAATGATTTCCAAGGTCCCTTCCAACCCCTATGATTCTGTGTTTCTATGATCACAATGACTGCATTGTGAGTTGGATTAGCCACTAAGTGGCTTCTAGGCTTAACAGCTCTGGATTCCCCATGTCCCTGTTGTCAGAGCAAGACCTGCCTAAAAAACCTTACACTGTTTGCAGTATAATCCATCTGCAGCCAGGTCCACCTGGAGCAGCCACCTTCCCCACTCCTTTTTGGCACCAGAAAGCTGGGCTGCTACAATGCAAGTCCTTTCTATATTCCTTCCAGAAAACATTTCCCTTTCTTGGCAGCATTTTACCCATTTGTAAGCTTTGAAAGTTCTCTTCTGGATGTTTGTCAGGGTTTTTTTGAGTGACATTGAGACAAAGCAAGGGCTTTGTAAAACTTGAGCCTGAGCTGCATTTTGTATGCTGTGTTCATACCTTGAAGTGATTTAACTTGGTTATTAGAACCAGATCCTTGGTATAGCTAAGCATTCAGCACAAGGACATTGCTTGAAAAATTGTTCCTTTTCTTTCTATTATCCTCAAATAAAAGTTGAACAGAAAAGAGCACCAATTCTATAGTTAAACAGGTATACAAATAATAGTCAGTTGTGCTTGTCTGTACCCTGCTCATAAGTAGCTTCATTTTTAATAAGGACAATATAATAGGTGAATAGGTGAGGGATTTTCTCTCAGCATTACCATGTTGAAGCAATTTTTCCTTTCCCTCCTTTTTTTTTGCGCTTTAACTAGTTCAATTATACAATGTAACCTTAATTATGTAGTACAAAATTTATTTCAGATTCTCATGACTCAGATGAACATAAGCCTGCTGAGTCTGCAAACACAAGACAAAGATCACATAGTCTTAGAACCTCAGTAGAAGCATTTGGAATTTTTATTTACTTATTTTATCATTTGCTTGTGTTGTTTTTTTCTCATCAGCCTAGGAACTCCAGTTGCCCAGGGTTTGGATAATCAAGGTTTTCAAGTACACAGTGATTGGGAGACTGTATGTTTATCATCAGCTGTACAGGCACCCCCTGCAGTGGCAGCTCCACAGAAATCTTCCACTGTGTTTAAAGGGTAATTGTCTTACATACAAGATTAAAAAACAAAATGAAAATGGTTGTTTCTGGGCCTTTTGCGAAAATCAAATGCATAAGAAACTGAAAGCAGTTTCATGTGTGGGAAGCTGATGCACTTTCTGTGTTGTCCCAAGCAGCTGTGTTGGTGCTGCAGACCAAAGCAAGTGGCAAAATTCAGCACCAGCAAGTGATAAAACTTCCTTTGCCCTGCTACCTTTAAGAAAGCCCTTCCCAAAGGATGCATTTTAATGGCTTGGGATGTGGTGGCAGGCCATTCCAATGTTTCTGAGGTTACCAAACATACCAGATCTTTCTGTATTCACTGATGCTTAAATTCATGAAGCAAGTGAAAGACAGACATGAGGTCCTCTAGAGAGGTTTTGCATGAATATGTAGGAGTATCTGAGCAGAAATGTCAAAGCTCTTTAACAGTAAGAAACCTGGCAGAACCCAGCTCAGCAGTACTGCCTTTAAATGCCAAGTGTATTAATGGCAAGTGGTGTTTCCCTTGTAAGAAACATGCCACAGTAAGCACAGATGCAGTTTTCTTTTCAATAGAGGCTACCTGTTTCATGCTCCTCTTTTCCATAGAGCAATTATTGTGTCCACAGCTTCAGAGCAGTCCTTGCTTCGAAAACTGTGGATGGGAAAGTTATAATGCCTTTTATTCTTTTTTCTGCAGGGCTTTTTTATTTGCAGTTTAGTGTCTCAACCTTGTCCTAGCATAACATTCTCCCAGAGGAGGTAAGAGATTACTCTTACTGTCTGAAGAAGCATTTGGCTGCTAGGAAACATAAACAAATGCCCCTTTAGAATGTCACATGCATTGTACTTTGTTTTCAAAGTAGAGCATTAATGTTGGTTTTTAATTTTTGATGTGGAAGTCTTAGTAATTTCTTCTGAGCATGGGATCTTAGTGTACATTTGAGACATTGTTGATTACATCTTACTACAATGCACTGCCTCTCCTTTCTCCCCTCACCAAATTGCTTCACTCCCAAACACCAAGTAGAGAGAAGTAGTTATTTACTATCTTTTGTCTGAATGCTTGTGTCTAGTACTTTGAGGCATATAAGGTTATCCTCCTACTGTACAGGGAACTATACCTATAATATCCCAAAGTGTTTATGGAGGCAAGGCATGTTCTTCCTCATATGAAATAGGAATATAATACTGTGGTTGTGTTCCTTCAGGTTAGCAAGACCTGGAAGCACAGAAAAGATTCCCTCATTTCTGCCACAATGATACCTGTATTCCACTAGGAAGATTTAAAAAGGAGCAGTCTGGAATTTGTCATTGCAAAGACTAACTATACTGCAGGGGAGTGGTGGTCTGCCAGCAAGGCACCTACTCCAGTGTCAGGCCTTTGACTTTCACAGAACCACAGAATCATAGATCTTAGGGTTTGGAAGGGATCTTGAAAGATCATCTAGCCCAACCCCCCTGCCAGAGCAGGGTCACCCAGAGCACATCACACAGGAACATGTCCAGGTGGGTTTTGAATGTCTCCAGTGAAGGAGACTCCACAGCCTCTCTGGGCAGCCTGTTCCAGGGCTCTGTCACTCTCACAGTAAAGCAGTTTTTTCTGATGTTTACGTGGAACCTCCTATGCTCAAGTTTGCACTCATTGCCCCTTGTCCTATCACTGGTCATCACTGAAAAAGCCTGGCTCCATCCTCCTGACACTTGCATATTTGTAAACTTTGATGAGGTCACCCCTAAGTCTCCTCTTCTCCAAGCTAAGGAGACCCAGCTCCCTCAGCCTTTCCTCATAAGGGATATGATATTCCAGATGTGGCCTCACCAAGGCAGAACAGAGGGGGAGGAGAACCTCCCTTGACCTACTAACCACACCTTTTCTAACACACCCCAGGATGCCATTGGCCTTCTTGGCCACATGGGCACATTGCTGGCCATGGCCATCCTCCTGTCCACCAGGACCCCCAGGTCCCTTTCTCCTGCACTGCTCTCCAGCAGGTCAGGCCCCAGCCTGTACTGGTCCATGGGGTTGTTCTTCCCCAGATGCAAGACTTTACACTTGCCCTTGTTGTTTTTCATCAAGTTTCTCCCTGCCCAACTCTCCAGCCTGTCCAGGTCTCACTGAACGGCAGCACAGCCTTCTGGTGTGTCAGCCACTCCTCCCAGTTTAGTGTCATCAGCAAACTTCCTGAGGGTATACTCTGTTCCCTCATCCAGGTCATTACTTGCTGTCCTGGCATTAAATTTGTGAGTGTTTTACTTGCCCTTCTGCACTAGGGTTGCCCCTGGCCCAGGGTACTTGGGCTGAAAGTCACGTTGGTTTGTGCAGTGCTGCAGTTCACAATTACCCAACTTGGACTTCTGTGGCCAGGGTCCCTTGCAATCTAACTATATTTTTCCCCAACTGCCTCCCTCATATCTAGGATCCTCCACCACTTTCAGCATGTTTCCTTCAGCCAGGGTCCTTACCCTCCTGCCTTCCCAGCCCCTATCTTCTTTCCAGGACCACCTCTTTCTAACAAATATTTATTTTTGGCAACACCTCTCCTTTCTGGAGACCCTAGCACCTGGTTTTCCCAATTCAAATTGTCTACCTGCAGGAGCACATTGTATAATAAACCTCTTAGCTGGTGGTCCTGGCAGATCTCTCTCTATTCATTGGATAACTTAGAGTATGCCTTTTTTCTTTAGCTGAACTGATACTAAATTTACAAGCAGCCTGTCCTGGTGGTGGCTAGCAGCTCTCAAGCTTCTGTCTGAGCATTCAAAAGACCAGCTACAGTCTTTCATATACACACCCTTACACACAGACACCAAACCATTTGCCCCCAGCTACACCTCTGCAAGTAATTGTTAATTTCTCAACACACTGCCTTGCCCCTTTCCAATGCTATGGAAATCCTGTTAAGGTAGAATTGCAACTAATAGACGGAAGAGCAGCATATCACAGCAGGTACCACAAGAGCACAGTGCCACATGGCTCTAGCAGGTTTATATTTTCTGTCATGAGAGAGTGTGTGAAACAAGGTGGTGCATTTCTTTTCCTTGCACTGCCATCACTTGTCACAACATTGTACCTTGGAGGCAACCTAGGGGTGAGCAGCAAACACAGCAGTGATTGTCAAGAAGCTCAGAAATTCCTTAGGGCTGAACCATAGTCAAGTGCCCTTTCATGTCACAGAGCTAGATGACTGGATAGGCCCCAGGTAGCCACCTAGATCACCCCCCCCTGCAATAGGTCATGGTCAAATCTAGTTACATTTCTACTTACAAAAGTGAGGGTGTAAATTTATGTATAACCTGTTCTCAAGGACCCTACATCAGCTCATAGTAAGAACTCTGTTAATTTTTGTTCTATCCAGTATAGATAAGAAGGACAGCTTTTTTCACTTTTTCTTTGCAAAAGACTCTTATGCTTTTATGTGATTCGTAGGGTCTTTCTGTTCCACTAGTGCCAAGGGTGGCCAAGGCTCCATTCATGCTGTACAAGATTACATGAGTCACAATGACATTCTGAAAACTTTACTGGTGTGAAGATTTTTGTTTTCCATGCTTTTTCTGTGTAATTATTTTCTTCAGAAAACTATGCAAAATACTCATTGCACTATTTTAACATAACTTACATTTTGGATAAATGTTAATATTAAACTTGCTTTATCATTGTTCTCCAAGGCAATAGGTCTGTGCAATTCCTTTCAGGTTGTTCAATATCTCTACAAGAATTGCCGAATATAGCTTAGAATTGGTTGCTAAAGCACTGTAATTCTCCATAAAGACTCTGTCACTCCAGACAAAGGGCTTAGTTTTTCTGTAGGAGGAAAATGGTTTGCAGCAGGGTCTCCACTCTTTTTCTTTCTATAGTTTTTCTTTGTGCTTACAAAGTACAGCTTTGTCTTACAGATTCTGAAACAGAGATATAACTATCTCCTGTTAGACAAGTAATAGTGATTCATGTTAGTCTAAGTCACCAACTTGTTGTAGCTTTATGTTTCTGAGCACCAATATCTGCATGGAGACATCTCCAAAGAGTGTTTTTTTCAGATTGACTTTAACCCACTTCTCAAAAACATCTCCTTAAGGACCACAAAAAAGGCATAGAAAATACCTATTCAACAGTGAGTGTTCTTCTGCATTGCAGATGCTGGGCATTGCCCTTGTGACATTCCTTATAAACCTTAGTTTAAATATTCGGTTTTTCAGTTGGCCTGAAAATAATTAATGGAAGAGAGTAAGTGCCTAATCTCTTTTTATTTCAGAAATTTTAATTACATGTCAATGAAGTGACACACAAGCTCAGAGACTGGTTTTCCATCATTTCTGAAAAGAGCAACTAAGAACCCACTTACTACTTAGAAGCAACTAGGAAAGAGCAAGTCACATCTGTTAGTTAACCAAAGCAGTCAATTACCATAATAACAACAGTAGTGTGGCCTCTTCAGTACTGTAACAACTCTGATTCTGCTTGAGGAGTTATTTTTTTGAATAAATTATATTATCTCCAGCTATGCTAAGTAGCACCTGATTCATCAGTTGGCTGCATTAATTTCTAAAAAACAGTCTGAAGGGAAGGTGTTACTCTGCCTTAGCAGTTGAAGTATACTTTCATTGCAGAGAAGGATGGAGAACCCAAATATGATACATGTATCATCTAACAACTAATTCGTCGTGTGCTTGGTGATAATCTCAAGATAATGCTGTCATTTTGTCATTTTGTCTCTTTCAGGCCCTTGAAGAGAATGTGCACTTTGACTCCGGTTGCCTTGGACAGTTTGAAGTAAAGATAATTTAGGAGCAGTGAAATCAGCACCCGTTGGCACAGGGGCATTCACCTCTCATTGAGTTACTTTCTGAAAGTTATGTGATAACAGGAGGGAGTGCAGTGATGAAGGACATATCTCTGTCTTCAAGACAGAGACAAATGCATGCAAATTACATGAAGCACAGCCAATTTCATGGGATGAGTTGCCTTTCTGACAGTACTCTGCTCCAGCATGCTAGACCTGGTTCGAGGTACAGAGCAGAGATTTCTGCATAGTGGACATGCTTGTGGACAGGTAGTGAATCAAGCAGAGTTTTCTCCTTAGATGCTGTGTGTTTTCTGATTTAGAAGTATGTTCAGATGTTGTTTCTCATAAGCCTGTGCATCTCCTGCAGCAGGTTTCCTGGAGAGGATGCTGGATCAGGAAGGCCCAGGAGTTGGCACTCTAAACCCTGGCAGCCCACAATCTGAAGGCACTGCTTTATGATAAGTGCATTGTTCTTCCTTTGATCTTCATTGTGACTTTCACCTCAAAGCCTCCCCAGAACAATCTCAAATGATCGATTACATGAGAAAAATTGGATGGATAATTGAAATAGTAGTTAAAAAGCAGGGCCTAGTCTTTCTCAAAGTCTCAGCTGTGCAAATCAAGAGGAATCCCAAGCATATCAGTGCAATTATTCATATTTAAATGAAATAATGAAAATGAATTAAAGATTCAAGCCTACGGCATCTGGGCCTTATTACATCTGTAAAAGAGCAATCCAACACTTTTGGAGGTTTTTATGATTCTAGGGAATCTTTAACAAAACTACAGAATCAAAGAAACTGGATACTGTGAAACCCACAACAAACTTTCAGAATCAGAGAAAATTCTAACAGTAATTTTCAAGAGGCTGGTAAAAGTGTCTCTAGTATTTAAAACTGGAAGATCTCACACCACCTCTTTTTTAATACACATACGGTGTCAGTTCTAAACATATATTGATGTATAGGAAAGGGAGATAATTTTGCATTGTTATATAAGATTCATCAGAATTGCAAGGTTTTTCTGTCTAATATTTATCAGGAGAAAATGCTTATTAATTATTTTGCAATAGTAGTGAATGTCATCCATTTTTATTTTTTCCCTCTCTATCTATGTGCTGTCATGTATATAGAATCATATAATCATATAGTGTATTGAGTTGGAAGTGACCTCTAAAGGTCATTTAGTCCAACCTCCCTACAATAAACAGTGACATGTCACACTAGACTAGATTGCTCAGAGCCCCATCAAGCCTGATCTTAGTGTCTCCAGGGATGGGGCCTCCACCACTCTTCTAAGCAACCTGTTCCAGTGATCCACCACCCTCATATTGAAGAACCTTTTCCTAATGTCCAACCTAAATCTACCCTTTTCTAGCTTAAAACCATTGCCCTTGTCCTGTTGTTACATGCTCTTGTGAACAGCTCTTTCCCAGCCTTCTGGCCCCTTTCAGGTATTGGTAGGTCACTATATGGTCCCCCTGGAGTCTTCTCGTCTTCAGGCTGAACAACCTCAACTCCCTCAGCCTGTCTTCATCAGAGAGGTGCTCCAGTCCTCTCATCATTTTCATTGCCCTCCTCTGGACACAATCCAAGAGATCCACATCCTTTTTTTTTTGTTTGGGGCTCCAGACCTGAACACAATACTCCAGGTGAAGTCTCACCACGGCAGAGAAGAGAGGCAGAATCATCACTTTTCAGCTGCTGGCCACAAATTTTGATGCAGCCCAGGGTGTAGGAGGCCTTTGGGGCTGCAATTGCACATTGGTGGCTCAGATCCAGCTTTTCATCCCCTAGTACCTCCAGGTCTTTTTCCACAGGGCTGCTCTCTAACATGTCGTCCCGCAGTCTGTATTCATATCTCTGGTTGTCCTGGCCCAGGTGCAGGACCCTGCACTCAGCTTTGTTGAACGTCATGAGGTTCACCTGGGCCCACTTCTTCAGCTTTTCTAGGTCCTTCTGGATGGTATCCCACCCCTCTAGCATATCGACAGCATCACCCAGCTTGGTGTCATCAGCAGACTTGATGAGGGTGCTCTCAATGCCACTGTCAATATTGTTAATGAAGATATTAAACAGCACTGATCCCAGCAATGACCTCTGAGGGACACAACCTGTCACCATTATCTGTCTGGACATCGAGTTGTTGATGCATTCTGCTCTTCTGGTGCAAGGAAAGATATGCACAGCAGTTTCTGCATCCAACAGAGAAAGGCTGCATTAATCCCTTGTGTGAATGTTGCAGTTTATGTGTGCTGAAGTTGAACTATGCAAAAAAATTTTCCAAGCAATTCAAAATTAGCAAATATTGTACATTTTTTTTAAATTCAGACTGTAATGACTACTACTACTGTCAATCATAAGCATGAATTTTTCAAAGGAGGAATATAAAATGCTTCTGAAATACTTGATGTGAGATTTCTATTTTGTGTACATCATCTAGACATCGGTTTATTGAAGGGACAATCTATCTAGCTGGTCTCCAAAGACACAGAAGTATCTGGAGACTGTAATTAGAGGCAGCAGCTGGGAAACAGGAGGAAAAAAAATGAAGATGTTAAAAAAAATATCTGTGACTGCCAATACGTCTGTGATCTCCTTTTTAAAAGTTTAACATATGATCTTGTTAAACTTTCACCAGCCTTTCACCCAGACTGATTGTTATATTTAAGATAGTGAAGAGCTTAGTAAAAGCCAGCATCATATATTCCACACTTCAGTGCAAGGCAGGTGTAACAAGGAGGTGAGGGACTTCCCTCCCTTGGTTTCCTAACTGTTCAGTCATAGCAAGTTCTCAGTATCACTGGAATGTGTAGAAACTCAGTCTGCACTTCTGAACTGCAGAGAAAATACAGTTTTCATTAGAACTTTCGTGTGTGAGGAGACCAAGAGAAGTCCTGGGTCAGTGCTCCCTAAATCTGGGTGAGTCACCTGGGGTCAGAGTGAGCAAGGAGTCTGCATGGACATCTGTGTTCATAACATTAACACTCACACCTATTAAAGGTGATGTATTTTTAATTTTCAAACAGAAATTGCAAGTCTGAACAACAGCACTTTTTTTTTTTTCACTGAAAAAAAATAATGTGAGCTAATAAATAGAAGTTAATAAATTATGAAAACGAAATCTTGCCATTTCAATCAACAGTCACAACAGGCACATCTCTATTTTCACATCAATAATAAGCTTTCATAGTGATATAAGTGGTTTGCCTCAAAGAGCTGATTGCATATCTTAAGAAAAGGAAGGTCAAAGCTGCAGACAGAAAGAGAATAGTAAGCCTGAGTCAGAAATGTTCTTTTCTTGAAAAGGAGGACTCTCTGATTTCAACTCAAATTCAGTGTTGAAGAGAAACTAAATAATTGTGGCAACTTATTTCCTTATTTCTCAGGAACATTTTAAAAGAGAAAACTCCTAGAATTTGCCTTAGCAGATTGTACCTGACTGGGAGGTAGCTGCCTGCAGACCAGCAGATCTTACATAGACACCTTTCCAGTCAAAATGCATGCAGCAGAACCCATTCGTATGAAGCAGAAAACATATATTTCTGTCTAGGTGTAGGTACTTTCAAGCAAAAAAAAAAACTCACTTATTTCTACAAGGAGATGTCTATCAAGATACTCTTTTAAAGTGAGAGATATATTGCATTTCAAATTGTTTCTGCATTTGGATAGGTACAAGAAAAGTTGGTGAGTAGTGTGAGGGTTTACAGGACTTGGAAGTCTGGTTGAGTGAGACATTGGGGTTATGGCTTTTGCTGTTGATGCTGACACAATTTGTCAATTTATTTTAGTTATTTCACATGCCTCTGCACATCTTTCCTGCCTGTTGTGTCCTTTATATACTAATACTACAATCTGCTGAGAGACCTGACAAACATCATCCACTAGCCACAGATTCTGTCTTTTGTCTGTCTGATCTTCACTGATGGGTAGGCCAGGGAGGAAATTTGTGCTTTGTCTTGGTTTTGATGTATGTTTGCAGCCTCCCAATACACCCATGACATAAGTTAACATAGTTCAACCAGTTAAACTATGTCACTGAATTATCAATTCTAGCCAAATTTTCCCTGGAAATACAAAGCGCAGATGATGGTTCATTAAATTTCTTGTCTTTGCAAAATGTTTTGAGGTTCTAGGATGGCAGCCAAAGTGGTGTTCCTACAGTTAATGTGATACCACCTGCAGAAAGCAGTAATTCTTGATCTTAGGCCCTTAAAGAACTTTTTGGCAACTAGCTCTCTGCCTGCTATTAAAAGAATTACAGGTTTTGTTGAAGACAAAACTGGACCCCAATTTGTTTGTTTGTTTGTTATTTTTTGGAGGGGGTGTCCAATACTTCTAGTAAGATCTCGACATGATTGAGAAGTTTAAAATGGCAAGATGGAACCAGAGGCACAGAAACCTCTCTCTGCTTGGCATTGCATCCCCTCCCCAGGGCTTTTAATGTTCTGTAGAGTGACATGCTTAAGAAACATTGTATTCCTCACACGCCATCCTTGGATGGGATCTATGCATAGACTGAGACATTGACTGGGGAGCTGGCATTTGCTCACTCTTCCTTGTAGTTATAGCATGCTGTCCAGTCACACACAGCTTTAACACACGGCACAACCGAGCTTCCTCTCCATCTAAAGAGCGAAAGATGCAAACACCCCCTTATCCCTTGCAACCACTCCACAATTAACATTGCACTCTGCTTTTTCCCAAGGACTAACTAGTGGGAAAGCAAGTTTCATTTTGAGTGGCTTATTGCTTAGAGAGGACCAGCTGCAGCAAACTAGCCATGAGATTGTGTGGGTTTATCCTTGCTAAGGAAAGCAGTAAAAGCAGCGAGTGCAAACCCGACCTATAAACAAACCAATGCTGAGGTCTTGGTACACCCACAGACGAGTGAATGCATCATCCAAGATATGTTTTCTCATTGTCAAAGGACTCTGTGCAGCCAGTCCAGCTCCCTGATAGTGTCTTGCTAAGTATAATAACACCTTTGCCGAAGGGGCAGACACTGCTTCCAGGCAGCAGCTGAGAGAAGCGCTGAGAGATGTGTACCAATCTCATAGTGCACAGAGCTAAATGTCAAATGTATTTGCTTGTCCCAGCTTTCCTATGGTTGCAGGTCATTTGTGAGTATACATCATTCCCTTTCTGTTGCTGCTGTGTGGGCCCTGCTGAGGCTGCCTGAAAGGACTTCCTGACCTTCTGTGGGCACTTCACCTCACCAGTCCCTCTGCTGCTGCTGGCAGCCTGGTGTAAGCATTCACATATCCAGGAACCTCCTGAGCACCAGGTGAAAGAAGTTAAGGATGATGCCAGTCTAACATGAATCACAATGCCCCTGATTGGCACCTGGAGCCATGGATGGCTGTTACTTCAGGGTCCCTCCTGCAGTGTCACCCAGTGTCTATATGATGTTCTAGTGAACGCTTCTCTGTGCCAGTGAGAGTACAAGGATTCAGAGGACAGCTTTGTTTACAGCTCTTTATTTATAGAGGCAGGAGAATAAGATCATAGAATCATAGAGTCATAGAATGTGTGAGGTTGGAAGGGACCTTTAAAAGTCATCTAGTCTGGCCTAGGTACACAGGGACCTTTTTAACAAGATCAGGTTGCTCAGAGCCTCATCAAGCTTGACCTTGAACGTTTTCAGGGCTGGGGCCTCCACCACCGCTCTGGGAAACCTGTTCCAGTGCTTCACCACTCTCATAGTAAAAAACTTCTTCCTGATAACTAATTTAAATCTAGACTGCTCTAGTTTAAGGCCATTGTCCCTCGTCCTATCACTCTATGCCCTTGAAAACAGTCCTTCCCCAGCTTCCCTTCAGGTACTGGAAGGCCGCTACTGGAAGAGCCTTCTCTTCTCCAAGCTGAACAATCCCAGCTCTCTCTGCCTGTCTTCATAGGAGAGCTGCTCCAGCCCTCTGATAGTTTTTGTGGCCCATCTCTGGTCTCGTTTCAACAGGTCAATGTCCGTCTTGTGTTGGAGTCTTCAGAACTGGACACAGTGCTCCAGGTGGGGTCTTAAGAGAGCAGAGTAGAGGGGTAGAATCACCTCCCTCCACCTGCTGGCCATGCTTCTTTTGATGCAGCCAAGAATGAAACTGGCCCTCTGGGCTACAAGTGCACACTGCTCATGTCTAACTTTTCATCTATTAGTACCCCCAAGTCTCTTTCTGCAGGTCTGCTCTCTATCATATAAACTTCTAGCTTGTATGGATAATGCAGATTGCCCCTACCCAAGTGCAGGACCTTGCACTTGTCCTTATTGTTACTCATGAGGTTCACCTGGGCCCTCTGCTCCAACTTGTCTGAGTACTTCTGGATAGATAACATCTCATCCGTCCAGTGTGTGAACCATACCACTCAGCTTGGTGTCATCTGCAAACTTGTTGAGGGTGCCCTCAATCCCACTATCTGTATCGTTGATGTAGATATTAAACAACACTGGTCCCAGTACGGACCCCTGGGGGGCACCACTTGTCAGCATTTTCCATCTGGACATCTAGCCATGGACCACCACCTTCTGGATGTTGATTCCTTATTCACCAAACAGTCCACCCGTTAAATCCATATATCTCCAATTTAAACAGAAGGATGCTGTGAGGGACTGTGTCAAAGGCCTTGCAGAAGTCCAGATAGATGACATCCACTGCTTTTCCCTTGTCTGCTGATGCTGTCACTCCATTGTAAAAAGCCACTAAGTTGATCAGGCAGTACTTACCCTTAGTAAAGCCATGCTGGCTATCTTGAATCACCTCCCTATCTTCCATGCACCTTGTTAGAGCTTCTAGGAGGATCTCTTCCATGATCTTCCCAGACAGAGAGGTGAGGCTGACAGGTCAGTGGTTCCTGGGGTCCTCCTTCCTACCCTTTCAAAATATGAATGCAATGTTTCCCTTTTTCCAGTTACCAGGTACTTCAGCTGACTACCATGACTTTTCAAATAACATGGAAAGTGGCTGGGCAACTGCATCAGTCAGTTCTCTCAGGATTCTGCGATTCATCTCATCAGGTCCCATAGACTCATATATGTTCAGGTTTCTCATGTGGTCCCAAACCTTGTCTTCACTTACAGTGGGAGGGGCTTCCTCCCCAGGTCTCCATCCTGAGGTCCTTCAACCCAAGCGGTGTGAGAAGAGAGGTAGCCAGTGAAGACCAATGCAAAAAGGTCTTTGAGCCTTCTCCTCATCTGTTGTTACTAGTTTTCCATCCTTGCTCATCAGCAGGGGACACTTTTGTTAACCTTCCTTTTCTGATTGATATTCTTCTGTAGAAGCCCTTTTTGTGATTCTTTTCATCCTTTTCCACCTTCTGCTCCAGCCTCGTGTTGGCCTTCCTTGCCCCATACCTGCATGACCAGGCACTGTCTCTGTGTTCTTCCCAAGATACCAGTCCCTGCCTGACCTGCTTGTGCAAGTCCTTCTTGTCTTTTAGTTTGGCCAGCAGGTCTCGACTCAGCTGAGCTGGTCTCTTCCCTTACTTGATTTCTCACACCTGAGGATGAAGAGCTCTTGTGCTCTATGGAAAGTGTCCTTAAGTATCTGTCAGCTCTGTTCTACTCCCTTGTCCCTGAGGGCTGTTTTCCTGGGGGGCCTACTGACTAAATCCTTGAAGAGGTGGAAGTTTGCTTTCCTAAATTTCAGGTTCCTGACTATACTCCCCACCTGACTCATATCCTTGAGGACTTTGAACTCCACCAGTGCATGAGTATTACAGTTTACTTTCCTTCATTTCTTTTCACATACAATTCACCCACAAAAAGAAAGTGCACTTTTCTGAGCCCTGGAGCCAACATACTGGCTTTGGGTGCACATTTACTGTTTCTGCCTTGCTTTGCTGTTAACAGGCCAATTTCACTCAACAGCAGGAGTGAGAACAACAGGAACATCTTCCCTTCCTTGGTGTGGGTCAGCCCCAGACATTACAGTGGTACTGTACTCACTGCAGCCTACACTTTCTAGGACTCTTCTCCAATTTTCAAAATTCCTCCATCATATATCTAATAAGTAAGGAATGTGCCAGTACTTTATCAATACCACAATAATTGGCTTATCCCAAGCCACCCAGGAAGATGAAAAATGCAAGGTGATGCAATGCATTATTGCAGGAGAAGGTGCAATAATTGTTTGTCATTCCTTCCCTATAGATGCTTCAGTTTTAGAGGATTCCATCTTGATTATTTGATCTATACACAGCTTTTTCTAAATAAATATATAGTAGTACTTTTAACTGAGCAATGCATTCTAAAACAATTCACTATAAATTCAGGTGCAACAAGACTACAGGTTGTCTGTAAATGTACAAAAACAGCCTACTAATACCTAGAAATGGTCCACTCTAAGTGTCTGTCTTTTTTATGCTTAAAAATAGAAAAATCAATGTAACTCCGATATTTGTAAAGAAAATCATATCTTCAAGCTGAGTTTAGCATATAATTTCAACCAGGGTAAAATGGTGAGGGGCAGGAATTAAGAGCCCATGCAGAGACATAGAGTAATTCCTGCCTTGTTTGCAGAAAAGGATGTAATGGTTGGTCTTAAAGATAAGTTATTCTTTCCAGATGACTACTTAAGTATGCCCCTGTGTAGTTGGAAAAGCCTAAGGGAGAAATCCAAAGAGAGTCCTAGTGCCCTTTCCCAAGGTGCTCATGGATGGCATGACATACCTACCATACCCAGAGCTTACCTTTGTATGTGATATTTAATTCTGTGAATAGACTGAAGGCAGGATGGTGCAGCTGCAGGACTGGGGAAAATTGTGCTCTTCCACGCTGTGGTCTCAGAAGCTGCAGTTACAAGTATGGCAAACGACTGTTTTCTCAGTGCTTTGTGCTAAGAGCTGAGGAACAGCCATATGAGAGTGCTGCAGGGCATTATCAGGGCTCTGGAAAGTAGAAAATTCTGTGATTACTGTTGACAGTCCAGCATGCCTTGGACTTTCATTGCAACAGCTGTTCATGCTCTAACCAGTTAAGAAAAGTGCAGGGGCTTCACACCATGACACTTGTGGATAATCTGCCTAGCACAAGGTTGATCCTAACCATTTATGGTGAGATTGGTACAAATCTTACAGCATGATATGTCACACTGTCGCAGTCTCTAGCTGGAACAGCTACAGATGGTAAAAATACATACAATTTACCTCTGTTGGCAATGCTTAGTACAAGTCATGGCATTGTTATGCTGTTATTCAATAAAACATTTTGAAATTTGCTCTCTGCCACTGTTGCATAGAAATTCATCATACAAAAATATGTATTTATGGGTATGAATTTACCTAGATGAAGAACATATGCTCTGTATAGAATGTCTTATTAATAAGTGCTTTAGAAAGATAAAGGCATAGTCTTTTCACATAGTGACAAATTATATTATCTGTTTTAAAGTATTCTTTCTTCAGATTTTCCTGGCTTTTGTCATCCCAGATTGCTACCTCTATACACTACCAAATACCCTTGGGAGCCCTCTTGGAAGAAGTGCAGGACATTCAGGGCTCATAGTTTAATGCAAAGCTTCCATCGATAGGAATTTGAAGTCTTCTTTCTGATAGTGTTTTGCATGTTTATCTGAGCACTGGAAATGTGACTGAATGTTAACTAGGAAACTGCTTTACTCTCTAGTGTTTGGTACCCAGTCAGCTAGAATAATCATGGAGGATATCCACTCCTAGGCATCTCATCCCAGCCAAAATAAAGAGATCACCTACTCAGGGGTTGACTGGTAGTCAGAGGCTGTGCAGGATGCCCTGGAGATCTCCCTCCTCCTCCATAAATTAAACAGCTGGAGCTGCTGTTCCTTGAGTTTTGTTTTTGAGTTATGATTTGTTTCTCTGTATCCAGTGTAAGTATTGATACTGATCCAAACAAAAATTGTCCATGGCTAAAAGCTGTAACCTTGGGATACTTGGTGTCAGTGACATTTAATCAAGAATACTATTGCACAACTATCCTTTTCCTTAGTCACAAATGTTTTTTAAGTAACCAGAAAATGGACAAATTTTGCACCTCTTTCTTTGAGGCATGATAGGGCAGAAGGTAAACTATCAAATTAACAATGTCACTGCAGAGATAATATCAGTAAAAATGAAATAGTCTTTAGAGGGACTGACAGTGCATTTTTTAAAAGCTTTTTTTAAAAGCTTTTTTAAAAAAAAAAAAAGAGGAAGAACATCAAAAGCATCTTAGAAAACTCCAGAGACATTTGACTTCCAGAATTGCTCCAAAGAGAGGTGCAACAGACAGTCTCGACTACTGTGGCTAGAAAACAAAGCAGACTTTGTAAGTAAGCTTGCTTTCTCCTCCCAGGAAAAGTCTAGAATGAAGTAAGCTACCTTCAAGGAAAAAGACTGCCATGTGGTACAGGTAACCCTGGCAACCCCTGGGAGACACATTCTCTGCGTGAAAAGACATTTTCCAACAGTTTCTATAAATACATTAGCAACAAAAGAAGGTCTAAGGAGAATATCGATCCTTTATTTTATGTAGTGGGGAAGATGAAAATGTACTAAAACTGGAAACACAGCTCCAGACAGGGCAATGTTCACAGCACTGGGAATGTGGCCACCAGTTAGCCTATCAATGGCATGCCCATAGGGCAGCATGGTTGGTTGGTTGGTTGGTTGGTTATCAGGGAAACAGCTATGGAGAAACACTACCTACCACAAAAGCACATCAATGTAGCAACTGAGATCCTGTTGCCAGCACAGAAAGCCATTGCAGTCAGAAGGAGAAGGAACCTGACAAGGGATATCTCAAACGGAGGATACCAGAGAGTTCTTTAAACCATTCTGAGTGTAAGGTCTACTAGGTGCACAAAGGGGATCTACAGAGAGGAGCCAGTCTTTGAAAAAAGCCTTGGAAAGACTAGCTTGAAGGAATAGCAAAAGCTCATACAGCAGTGACTAGATAGGAGCTTGGTTGACAGAATTCTTTGGAAGGTGGTCCTGAGGGGCAAAGAAATCCAGGAAGACTGGACATTCTTCAAGAAGGAATTTTTAAAGATGCAGAAGCAGGCTGGCCCTGTGTGCTGAAAGATGAGCTGGTTGGGAAGAATACCTGCCTGGCTGAAAGAGAGCTTTGGCTGGGACTCAGGAAAGAAAAAAGGAAAAAAAAAAAAGAGAGCTTATGACCTTTGGAAGAAGGGACAGGCAGCTCAGGGGTGCTACAAAGATGTTATTAGGCTATTAAGGGAGAAAATTAGAAGAGCTGAAGTCCAAATAGAATTTATGGCTACTGCCATAAAAAGACAATAAAAAAATCTACAAATACACTAGCAACAAAAGGAGGGCTAAGGACAATCTCTACCCTTTATTGGATGGGGGGAGAAACATAATGACGAAGGGTAAGGAAAAGGCTGAAGGTCTTCATGCCTTATTTTCTGCAGCTTTTAAAAGTAAGACAAGTAATTTTCAGGTTACCCAGCCTCCTTAGCTGGAAGACAAGGACTGAGAGCAGAATGGAGCCCCCATAACCCAAGGGGAAATGGTTTGCAACCTGGTACACTACTTAGACACATTCAGAAGTCTATGGGTTCAGATGGGATACACTCCAGGGTATTGCGAGAGCTGGTGGAAGTGCTCACCAAGCCACTTTTTATCATCTACCAGCAGCCCTGGCTAACCGGGGAGTTCCCAGAATACCGGAGACTGGTAAATGTGACAAACATCTACAAGAAAGGCTGGAAAGAGGATCCAGGGAATTACAGGCCTGTCAACCTGACCTCAGTGCCCTGGAAAGTTATGGAGCAGATAATCTTGAGTGTCATTTTACAGCACATGCAGGACAACTAGGTGATCAGACCTAGTCAGCATAGGCTCATGAGAGGCAGGTTCTGCTTGACTAACATTACCTCCTTCAATGACAAGGTGACCTGTTTAGTGGATGAGGTAAAGGCTGTGGATGTTTTTAGCAGGACTTCAGCCTGTGAGACTGTTTCCCACAGTATTGTAATGGAGAAACTGGCTGCCCATGGCTCAGCCAGACATACTCTTCACTGGCTAAAAAAGTGGTGAATGGTTGGACTCAAAAAGTTGTGGATAACAGAGTTAAATCAAGGGTATCAAGAGCACCCTCAATAAGTTTGCAGACAACACTAAGATGGGCAAAAGTGTTGATCTGCCTGAGGGTGGGAAGGCTCTACAGAGGGACCTGGACAGGCTGGATCAATGGGCTGAGGTTCAACAAGGCCAAGTGCTGGGTCCTGCACTTGATTCAGAACAATCCCATGCAACACTAAAGGCTTAGGGAAGAGTGGCTGGAAAGACATTCAGAGTAAAAGAACCTGCAAGTGTTGATCGACTGCCAGCTAAATATGAGCCAGCAGTGTGCCCAGGTGGCCAAGAAGACCAACAGCATCCTGGCTTGTGTCAGAAATAGTGTGGCCAGCAGGACTAGGGAAGTGATTGTTCCCCTGTACCCAGCACTGGTGAGGCTGCACTTCAAGTACTATCTTTAGTCCTGGGCCCCTCACTACAAGGATGACATGGAGGTGCTGGAGTGAGTCCAGAGAAGGGCAACGAAGCTGGTGAAGAGTGTAGAACACAAACCCTGCAAGGAGCTACTGAGTTAATTGGAGCTGTTTCATCTGGAGAAATGGAGGCTGAGGGTAGGCAGAGACAACTTTCTGCCACCAAGTCTCAGCAGGACAACTCACCACTGGGAAAACTTTCCACTGGACAACTCACTGCTGGGACATCTCTACGCTATACACTAGGACAGCCCTCCACGGGGACAACTGTCCACAGATCAGCAGATGAGGGTAGGCACAGATGGGAGCTGGACTTGGAGCTGGAGCCGTGCTGGCAGTGGGGAGGCTTCTTCTTGCATTGGCTGGAAGGGCGGCCGGGACTGGGAGCAAGATTGAGGGAGGTGCTGTCCCTCTCCATTGTAAGAACAGGCCAGCTTGTTCTGCATAATGTAGGTGCCTGTCATGGGTGCCTGGGGGGCTGCAGAAGGGAGGGGGGAGACCAGCTGGAAGGGGGTTCAGGAGAGAGGGTGGGGCTGGTAGAGGGACCAGCAGGGGTGAGAGGGCTGCATCTGGTAGACATGGGTAGCTGGGAGCTATGGGCTCTCCCCTGGGGAACGATGAAGCAGGTGGGGCCAGAGCCTGGCGAGAGGTGACATGGGCCAAATGCCCACTGCTTCTCCATCTGCCCAGTGCTCTGCCTGCACCTCCCAATGCATAAAGAGCAGCTCTGGTTCAGGATGCTGTGGGCAAAGAAGGCAACTGGATAACGAACCCCCAGACCCAGCCAAGCTGTGAATTGTCAGGGCCTAAATCTTAAAAATAATAAGTAAAAGAAAAAAGCTGTATTCAGAAGAAGATGAGAATCCCACCAATCTGAATTCTCACTGTAAATATGAATAAATTATATTCCTTAAATCTGTGCAATGAACACACATACTTATATCCATTCAAGTCAGGCTAAGGGAGCTTGGGAGGAGCTGTCAAAGAGCCTCATCCCAGCTGTGTTGGACAGTGAATTTCTGTTGTTACAGAAAATGCACATGATGTTACGGAGTCATAGAATGGCTTGGATTGGAAAAGACCTTAAGATAATCTAGGTCGAAACCCCCTTCCAGGAGCAGGGATGCTTCCCACTAGGCCAAGTTTCTCTCCCATCCAACCCGGTCTTGAACACTTAAAGGGATGGGGCATCCATAGCTTCTTTGGGCAACTTGTTCCAGTGTTTCACCACTCCTACAGGAAAGAATTTATTCCTCATATCTCATCTAAATTTCCCCTGCTTCAGCTTGGAACTGTTCTCTCTTGTGCCATTGCTCCATGTCCTTGTCAAAAGTCCCTCCTTGCTTTTCTGTAGCCCCTTCAGATACTGGAAGGTGCTCTAAGGTCCCCCCAGAGCCTTCTTTTCTCCAGTTTTTTCTACTGTTTTCTTTTTCCTCTCCAATGAGAGATGTTGGAGGTATGGCTAAATAGTTAAATGACAGCACTCAATCCACTTCATTTTATAAAAGCCTGGTCCCATCTTTGATTGGCAGGCTTCTGTACACTTTCTCAGGAGGTTGCTGGACCTTCTCCTCTCCACTGGGGACACCCAACAGGGAGACTAATTCTCAAGAGTTAAGATCCACCCAAGGACACCCAGCTGTGGCCTAGCAAGGGCGAGAGATATTAAATCCTTTATTTTCTTTATTTGCGAACTCAAAGTAATTTTCATCATGAAGTTTAAAGATTATAGAATCCTTTAAAATTTATAATTAATGTTCCAAGCCTAGTATAAAACTTGTTAATCAGTAAGTTGCCAACATTTTAATGGTTAACCTTTATTGCTCGATCTAACCATAGGTAGCAAATTTTATTCTTAAGATACCTTTTGCATTCAGACTTCAACTTCTGTTCTGATTTCCCAGTTCCCCTACCATTTGACTGTACTTGTGCCTTCTACTTGAAGGAGTTGAGAACCCAATGTTATATGCAATAAATCTTGATCTGTGCATATATGTCTGGTCTTCCATCTCATCCAGTTCAGGACAAACAGTTATTCTTACTGTCTGTACCAGCTTGGTCTCCAGTCCCATTCCCTGGAGATCTCTCTGCCTGCATCAGGAGTGCAGGGAAGTTGTGATTTCCTTCCTTTTCCAGCTGGTCTAATTCAGTTTAACAGAGTTCTTATGCCCCTGGCTCTGAACAGTGTGAGATTGACAGGCAATCCCACCTGCATCCCTGCTCTGAATGAGAAGCTGCTTTTGAGCCTCCTGGTGCAGATATAGGAGGGCTTAAGCTATGTAGAAAATGTCCCCTCTTCACTCAATTACTTGCCTCTCATCCTTTGTTTCTCTCTTTGACAAAAGGCATGATCAATATTTATTTTCTCTCCCTATTAGGCTTTCCACTGCAGCTCTTATGTTGTTACCATTGTTCCTATCTCCTACTTCTGCTAAAAAATCAAAGGATATTTTGCAAATGACTACTCCCTTTTTTCTGCTCTTCTTCCCCTGAATATTTTGAAAGGCTCCAGGCCTCCCAAAATAGGCCCTTTCCCTGAAATTCAGTGAGCTGAGTTGTTTTTCTTCCAGCAAAGCCCAGACAATGAATCACAATGGTGAGAACTGGTAGAACAAAAGCACTGACTTCAGTTTATGTCAATTGTAGACGCAGTCTGGTAAAACAAATGGTGCTTCCCAGGTGAGGGGACATCAGCCCAGCAGCTACCTGCCTGTTGGGCTAATCATCTGGAGTGCTGCTGGATTATCATTATTTGTAAGCACTGCACAATACTGTGACAAAGGGGTAGCCTGTCAGAGCTTGTACATTTCCAGGTGGCCTGCCGAGTGTCAGACTTGTTTTCTTTTCTCTGCTGAAGTATCCTATTGCCTAAAGATGGTGCTGACTCCCTCTTTTCCCCTTCTAAGTAAAAAAAAGAGTGGTATGCCTTTTTTCTTCTGCTCGCTTCTTTTGACCTCTCTGGCTCTTGCTCTGGATTGTTTTCTTAGTCATGCTCTGCAATTTTGTCTTCATAAATATCTGTGCTTATGAAGGTGTGATCACCCTTTTACTCCATGATGCGAAGTTTTGGAATAGCATGAGAAAGTTATGTGACAAGTATTTGAAACCTGTAAAACTGAAAAAAATAAGAAAAATTAAGAAAAGAGAAAATTAGACAGCATATGTTGTCACCCTTCTCCTTCCACGTAAGACAATGGAAGCCCATTGAAGCATCTTTAAGACTGGTTATGTGGATATACATCCTGTGGTACTCATTCCTGCAAGATATTGTGGGATCTTAAAACTTTGTGAGCCCACAAGTAAAAGTATTTATGGCTTAGATTTTCAAAGGAATACAAGACAGCTGGGCAATTAGCAAGCATTTATTTCAGTCAGGGGCAGGCATCAAAATCCTGTAAGTCAATTTTCTTTTTTCTCTTTTGTTTTGTGGATCTGTCACTTTACAGTGGAAACAAACATTTTTTTGACATTTCTCATGTTTCAGCCAATGTGTAGCTAACTTCAACATCTTAATGATATAAATACTTAGTGATTACTCTGAATTTAAAACATCATAAAGACCTGATACAGCCTGATGTTTTGGGAATGGGTTCATCACTTCCAAAGAAATGGCTGATTCTGAAGCTCTCTGAGTTGCCTCAAAGGCTGTTTCAGTTACAGGGTGTCTTCAGGACCCAGGATAGGACCATATTTCTTCTCTATTGGGACACTGGCTGAAGGTTAACATTTAGAGAAGTGCATGTGAACTGTGAATTCAAGATTGAATTCCCCATCACTGAATGACTGAAGTAATTGCTCAGCTGTCATGCTGGAGCCAGAATTGTCATCTCCATTAATGGTTGTCATCTCCATTAATTAGGAGTAATTCCTGCTGTGTATTTCAGGGAAGTGGTGGTGCAACTGACATTTGAGATTCAACTACTGTCTCTATTTTCCCTGTTGGAAAGGTTGAGGATCTGACAGCTCATTTGCAGCCATAAACTGGTCCTGAGCTTCCAGGCTGTCAGGATCTTCTCTTATCTGAGAAACACAAAGTTGAACAATGTTAAAGAAAGCCTCTGGTCATTAAGTCATGGGATATCTCAGGAAAGAAAGCATTTCTGCAACTGTACTTCCAGGTGACACACTGTTTTCAGACTGCCTGAGAAAATAAAAACAAACCACCCTGCTCTAGCACTTTCTGATTGCAGTTGAGGAAAACAATATGCTTTCTACCAATCATCTACTGCTTCTTAGTAGAAATAAACTTATTTCACTTATTGGCTCCCTTTTTCATTGTTCAAAGACAAATACATGTATGTTTATGCTAGGTGGGCTATAATAAAGTCAGGCATTTACAAAGCAGTGTCCAAACCAGTAAACCTTAATAATTACTGTGTATGAGTAGCACCAACATCTTGAACTTTCCCTAGCTCACTTCCTAATGTGCCCCAAAAGCTCTTTTCTCAGGTGCTCTTTTTTTTTCCTTAGTTACACTGCACAAATTGGTTGCACAAATCCTGAACTTGTTTGTACTATCTTCCTTGTAGAAAGCAATGCACTGGGTATATAATCCTGTTAATAACTTCAGTATTTCCTCAATTCCAAAGCATGTATTAGAGCAAGTTTTGTGACCACATTTTTTTGCAATGTTATTATTGTGATTTTCATTCCAGGGAGCAAGAAACTTTCCGCAGTTGTAGGAGGCTTTGCAGCCTTTGGCTGACTTATTCTGAAAGATGTGTTTTAGCATTCACAGCAATACATTAATGGATTACTTTCCTATTTGCTATGCTTTTGAGTCATGTGTCAAACTTGAAAACTTTTGTCTTTGAAGTGAAAGTTGTTTGATTTAGGATGGCAAGAAAGGCTGGCTGGCTTCACCCTTTTGTTGGCCACATCTTCATAACAAAACAGTCATGAGGTAACTAATGACCCTGTCCCAGTGACCTTTTCTCTATGCCACATGTGTCTTTGTGGTCTGATTTTAGTTTGTGTAACATGGACCTAAGGGCATTCTTTGATGCTTACTGCTACCTGGAACTTTAAAGGAATTTTTCTGACCCATTCTGTCAGCACAGGTTGCTAAACCTCATTGTCAACTGAACCTGAAACATCTCACAGTTCTGAGTTTGGGCCTCCTGCTTCTGCTTACAGAAATCCTTCTGCTAGATTGTAAACACTAGAAACACAGGGGGAGAAAAGGTTTAAAAAATTAATGTGTTTTGAAAGCCAGTGGATGTGACTTGTAGTATGGGGATTAGTTTGTAAAATGAGTAGGTCAGCACAACCGTACTGCAGGAAGAAATATGATACCAGCTGCCAAACCATCAGAAGCAATGACCAGAAAAGTGTCAGATGGCTTTCAGTGTCCAAGTTAGCTGCTTCTGCACTTTGTGCCTGTAAAGGCAGGTAAGATTGTGCTGTTATGCAAAGATGGAAGACAAGCAAGGAAGGGTAAGATGTGGCTGCCTTACCAACACTGGCTTTCTCTGTAATTGCTGCCATTTGACCATTCATTGATGAGGATACACCTTGAATAGCAGTGATTTTCAGGAGTATGAAGTGTCTAAGGACTCTTGAGTGCCAGCCAGAGCTTCTCTTAAAATATGTCTGAGTGCTTCTATGTGTTTTGGGCAGTCAGCATGTGGATATGAGATACAGGATCTCCTGCAATTTGGGTTGTATCATGAAGACAAACTTGTGGGGTTTACTGATATCTTGTGTGTTTTTAAGAATCCTCAGAGCCTTGCAAGTAAAAATCTCTTTGTGGGTGAAGAAAATATTGGCTAATGTCAGTACTTAGTTTGCTGTATGTCACTAGAGGTACATCTAGAGCAAGCTTAGGCTTATCCCCTGGTGCTTCAGACATGGACCAGAAATTTCTCCATACGTTAGGTTACTCCTTTATTCCTCTACACTGACTTTTCTGTGAAGTGTCAGTGCTAACCACCCTGCAAGACACTGTTAGTCTGGATTGACTATAGGTTTTAATGGTCTAAACTCACCTGCATTCTGTTCTTCTTCAAAATGCTTTTCCAAACATCAGTACCTTCTGTTACCATCTGTGAGGACACTACTGACTGTCCTTTCATTAGCTGAAGTACCACCACAGCTAAGCTGCCTCCCACAATGCCTCTTGACTTGATCAGCAGAATTTTCTTTTTCTGCCAGCACTGTTCCTCAGCTATGCTAGGAGGACTTAGCCTCTTCATCCCAGTGGGTGCGTGTTCCCTCCTCATGGCCTCGGCTCTGTAGCTGACACCATTGGCCTCCCTCTCCCCATGTCCTATAGCCAGGGTCTCTGCAGTGGTTACATGCATATTTACTGTTGTGCTTTGGTGAGATTTTCAGGTGACTCTCATCTATTCAGTGATCTCATCTCCTCCTTCCTCCCACCTTGGGCTCCACTTACATGCCTCCACTTATTCATCAGGCTGTCTCAACAATCTTCTGCAAAGTCTAGAAGAGAACAGGGCAGCATTTCCATGCAAATTATGATATTACCTAGGCAGCTGAGATACAAGTGGCTTTGCATCAGCAGAGCTATGGATGACATCTGTGTTTCTGTCAGAAGAGCAGCATTAAGTTATTTCTCCAGAGATGGACACATGTCCATTAATAAGATTTCCACTTGTTTACTTTTTTGGATTTTCCTTTGCTGTGTAATAGGTCGCTCACCTCAAAAAGTTAGTTGGGTCAACCCTGCAAATACGCTACAGGCATGCTTTAAACTTCATCTGCAGATGAATTTGTGCTCCTAATTCTGTTTGGGCTTGGGAAAATTTTACCTGCACTTTATGAGAAGTTCTCAGCAAAAGGAACAACAGCCAGACATAGGCAAATGGGACAGGATAGAGCAAATTCCTCGATCCAGCACTAGGATTTTCCAGGCCTGGCTTGGGCTGTGTTTGTGGGTGAGTAGCATGAAGATCGTCACATCTCTGCAGCCTGTGATTTTTTCACTAATAATCAATAGAGTATCCCTGGAGTTTGCAGCTTTTCCCTAGAGAGAATATCAGCAAGTGGGATTTCAGAAGCACAGGCACTTGTTTTACCCTCTTGCCACTGAAATCACTGTGTGTTCTACCCTTGGGATCAGGAGGAGGAGAATTAGGCTGATACTGAGCTCTTTTGAAAATCTCACTCTTTAATGAAGAGAAAAATTGGATGTTGATGACTGTGTTCTGAAAGCTCTTCAGAGAAGACAGAGTTTAAAAAGCATTGAAGAGAAAAAAATGCTGCAGTTGCCTGTCTGCCCTGCCATTTCATACCCAGATGATACCTTTTCCACTGCGAATGACAATTTTAATTGCTTGTGAGATACTATGCCTCATCTAGTGAACATTAATGTGACAGAGCAGAGACTAAAGAAAAGCTGGTAATCTTCAGTAGCTGAATTTGGCTATTGTGAAGTTGACTGTGTTGCAGCATGAAAACAGAAAAAAATAGACCTATTAAGTAATTAACATAGAGGCAGACTAACTACTCCTTTTTTTTTTTTTTAAAATAAAGATAGTGGTTAAGTGAGCAGCCATAGCACACACTACAAAAAATAAATTTTAAAGACCAGATGTTACCTCTCAAAAAACATTCAAGTGAAGCACATGTTACATGTTAATTAAGAAACACCTGTATAGGTGAAACTGTTCAACTTATATTCCTGTTTTCTGCAGGAATATAAGCTAAAATATGATACAAGTTAGAAAATGTAATGATGTTACCCTATTCTTCTATTATGAACTGAAAAAAAAAAAAGAATGGCATCCACTCTTAGAGAATCCAGTACTCAAGACAGTCAAGAATATACAACCCTTACCCCCTGAAGTTTTGATAATACTAGCTGCGGAAAGTGTCAAAGATAAAAGTCAGGCTGGAGAGTTGGGCAGGGAGAAACCTAATGAAGGTCAACAAGGGCAAGTGTAGAGTTTTGCATTTGGGGAAGAGAAACACCATGTACCAGTACAGGCTGGGAGCTGACCTGCTGGAGAGCAGGGTAGGAGAAAGGGACCTGGGAGTCCTGGTAGACAGGAGGAAGACCATGAGCCAGCAATGTGTCTTTGTGGCCAAGAAGGCCAATGGCATCCTGGGGTGCATTAGAAAGAGGGTGGTTAGTAGGTCAAGGGAGGTTCTCCTCCCCCTCTATTCTGCATTGGTGAGGCCACATCTGGAATATTGTGTCCAGTTCTGGGCCCCTCAGTTCAAGAAGGACAGGAAACTGCTTGAAAGAGTCCAGCGCAGAGCCACAAAAATGATGAAGGGAGTGGAACATCTCCCTGATGAGGAAAGGCTGAGGCAGCTGGGTCTCTTTAGGTTGGAGAAAAGGAGACTGAGGGATGACCTCATCGATGTTTACAAATATGTAAGTGTCAGGAGGACAGAGCCAGGCTTTTTTCAGTGATGACCAGTGATAGGACAAGGGGCAGTGCGTGCAAACTGGAGCATATGAGGTTCCATGTAAAGATCAGAAAAACCTTCTTTACTGTGAGAGTGACAGAGCCTTGTAACAGGCTGCCCAGAGAGGTTGTGGAGTCTCCTTCACTGGAGACATTCAAAACCCACCTGTTCCTATGTGATGTACTCTAGGTGACCCTGCTCTGGCAGGATGTTGGACTAGATGATCTTTTGAGTCCCTTCCAACCTCTACGATTCTATGATTCTATGGAAAGTCCAATTTTTGCATGTGTTCGTTAATGTTTTGGGATCTTTCATATTGACTTGAGGTTTTCTTCTTTTTCTGCTGCCAGCTTAGACTTGTACGTAATAGTGCTGCCACTCAGAGTTTTGTTCAGACTGCCTTTCTCCTCTTTCCACACCTTGTTCTTAGTTCTGCACAGTCTTCTGTGAGCTGATCTAAGAATATGGTTTTTTTAACACGTGACTCTTACATGAAGGTTGCCTCTGGCACATGTGAATGTCATTGTGTTTCATTTCCAGCTAAAAGACATCCCAGTGGATGACACCCAGAGCTTCCTGTTGTCTCTGCTGCTGCATTTGTTCTGAGTGTATAGAAGAAGGAGTTGATAAAATCATGTGCCTGACTTCTGATTCTCTTCCAGGCAGGGGAACATCTGATCTGGAGAAAAGTTTATTAATGCTGATAATGCAGATAACCTTGGAACAAGATTCCAGGCTTTAAACACCCACCTCAGACCATTTCTGTCTGATCCTGGACTCCAGTTCATGAAAGAAAGTATGTAAATCATCTTTGCCCTCCAGTTATGCTTTAAATGCTTTATGGGTCAAGTCCTGCTCATGACTTTTTAGATAAGCTTACAATAAGTGTGAAAATGCATGGTGCAGAGGCAACACTAATGCTTTTTTATCTAGTGGAGATCTCAGGAAAAAAAAATAAAAAATTATAGGAAATATGTATGTGTGCATGCACATGCTTGGGGGACCAAAGGAGGTTCAGTCCTGTCCTGCCTTTCATCTGCTCCTCCACCTTACTTATTTCGGGTGTTTTGCTTTTGGGTTTTGAGGTATGGGGGTTTTTGTTGCTGTTGTTTTTTTGTGGAATTTTTTGGTGGTGGTAGTTTTGGATTTTTTTTTGTTTTGTTAGGGTTTTTTGTTGCTTCCTGGAGCTGTCATCACTCAGCCGAAATGGACACCTGAAGCATTGAGAAGTGGAACGCTCAACTGAGCTGTGATTTTTATTTCCAACACTCGAGGGAGCTCTTGGTTTAATTTTACAGTAGTCAGGGTGCTTTGCTGGCAAGACCCCCTCTACTCTCCAGAGCCTGGCCGCCCTTGGGACATGAGGTTTTTGGGGTCCAGCCTGGGCTCCCAGCCCTGAGCTGGTATCGGACCCTTACTGAGATCCCATGTCTGTGGCTGAGAGTGTAGAAGAGAGCTTTCAAAGTGTTTTTGCAAAATCAGGCCTATTGCAGTGCTTTCCAACTGCTATGGGAACTTCACATTGAATATCTAAACAGCTGTTTCAGAGCAGGGCTTCAGGACTTTGATTTTGATGCCTTAAGCTTTAATGCATATTCAAGTGATGTCCTGTGGTCTAGGGAAATGTGTTTTTTCTCAAACCCTGGTTTTTGTCCTGTTAGAAGTTGTCCCACTGCTGTGCTACTTGAATTCACCGTTTCAATCTTGCTTTTTGGCCCTTGTGGAGGTGTATGTGGCAGTTCTTTGCATCAGGAACAATGAAACCTCCCCTATGTGCATTGGTTGTCTTTGAGGACTTTAAATGTTGGCAAGTTTGAAGCAGTTCAGTTTAAAAATAACAAAGGCTTTATTCTGGAGAGCACCTGTGTAGAAGCAGCAGGAGATTTTGAAAATTCTGGGTTTATGTTGTCCCAGAATTAATATTTAGGAACAATTATTACATGCTTGGACAACTTAAACCAATCTAAACAGTCTTACCACAGTTCCCTGGCTGCCACCTGATAAGGCAGACAAAATGTGTGAGAAAATTACAGACTGAAGTGAGCTCTTTTTACAACATTACAGGCCCTTGAAAAGACACTCAGAGCCGATGAAGATCCAGAACGTCTTCAGGAGTTAATTGTTTTCTCCTTTAAATATACCTTGTGTCACAGTTTGAATCAGAATTGGCAATTAAACCAGCAACAACAAAGCTTTCAATCCCCTCCCCCTCCCCCTCAGGTAGGAGAGGACAGAGATAATGAAGAAGAGAGACTTCCTGGATTGAAAACTAAATTAGACAGCTTTAATTAAACACTAATGATAACATAAAATATGTACAATTATATACAAGTATGTGCGGGAATGTGCAAAACCCTACTGCCTTCCCTCCCCCCCCAGCATCCCATGGCATCTCCTGAGCTGTGAACAGTCCCAAAATGTCCTGGAGCTGCTGGAGAGAGAGACAGAGCAGACAGGAGCTGGGGATCAACCATGGGGGATGGACAGAGTCCTCCCTGGATGCTGGCCATGGACAGAAGAGAAGGGAAGAAACAACAGGAAGGAAGTTGTCTTCTGTGATCTCTGACCTTCCTCTGAGCTTACGTAGATCTATGGAATAGAATTTCTCTGGCCAGTTGTGCTGTTCATCTAGTCCACTCCTCCCTATGGGAGGCAAATGTGATTCTTCTGCTCCTTTAGCATCTTAGGCCACAAAGCAAAGTGTCCTAGATATCTTGGCAGTAACACAAACATTCCAGCATTACCAATCCACTAGCTGGAAAACATGCTGCTAGTTAAAAGAAAGCTTACTGAAAAAAAAAAAAAAAATAAATCAGTAAAAAGAAAACTGGCTTCATCCTGGCTCAAACAAGGATATCTTGGTACCTTAAAAAAGTTTTAACAGCTGCAGGCTCCCAGTACTAGGGAGTACTTGTTCACTGCCCTCTTCTTGTCCGGACCATCCACTCTGTAGTCCTTTGTCCTGGCATGACACATAATATAAGCACAAACCTCGTCAGATTTCTCCAATCAGTTTAGCACCATTAGTGTTGTTTTGTTTTGTTTTGTTTTGTTTTGTTTTGTTTTGTTTTGTTTTGTTTTGTTTTGTTTTTCCTGGGCTGCAACAAAAGCAGTGCGGCCAGCAGGGCCAGGGAGGGGATTCTGCTCTGGAGCCCTCAGCACAGGAAAGACATGAAGCTGTTGGAGAGGGTCGAGGGAAGAGCCATAGAGATGATCAAAGGGCTGGAGCAGCTCTGCTATGAAGACAGGCTGAGAGAGTTGGGGCTGTTCAGCCTGGAGAAGAGAAGGCTCTGGGGAGACCTTAGAGCAACTTTCCAGTACCTGAAGGGGCTACAGGAAAGCTGGGGAGGCACTTTTTACTAGAGAGGGCAGTGATAGGATGAGAGGTATGGTTTAAAGAAAAGAAAAAGGTTAGATGGTTTAGGTTAGACATCAGGAAGAATTTCTTTACCATAAGAGTAGTAAGGTGCTGGAGTAGGCTGTCCAGGGAGGTTGTGGAAGCCCCCTCCATGGATGTGTTTAAAGTCAGGCTGGATGAGGCTTTGTGCAGCCTGGTCTAGGGTGAGGTGTGGCAGCTCATAGCAGGCAGGTTGGCAGCTGGTGATCTTTAAGGTCCCTTAAGTACTTAAGCCACTCTGGAAATGAAGATGGAGGGATATTCTTATGATGCAACTTCATTGCAAATACATCTGTTGTTGAAGACTGTGAAAATACCTGACTTTTCATCTCTGCTGAGCAAAAGCCATGCCTGGAGCTGAAGCTTTAATGGCAGTGCTTTATCATGGGACAGAAGCTGGAATTCCAGTAGCTCACCCCTCCTGTTCATGTAATAGAATTGGCTGACCCTACACAAAAAGTCCTTAAACTTTTAAGCACACTGTGCAGCTTTGAGCATGCTAGATTTGTGTCTGTCTGATGGAGTTTTAACATCACAATCCTTTCCATGAAGCAGATACATCTTCTAGAGCATCCATCAACTTTTAACCTTTTTGATCTCCCTGATGTTATATGAAGTGTGGTAGATTTGAGTCTGCAGCACAAAAGTGGTGAATTGTCCCAGTTGTTTGAAGCCCTATTCTTTCCTGCCTCAAGGCTATATCTCCATACCTAGTCCTTATGACTATTCGCCTTCATAGGCAACACTTTCTTCTGCCCCTATTTTCATGCATAAAATCATTGTTTTCTTACCACATATTTACAGGTGAATTCCTAACTTCAGAGTCCTCTCATACTTCTCCAGTTTGTGCCAAGGTCTCTCACTGGATGATGATAAACAGAAACAGATACAGAAGTTGTGTTGAGCCACTTTCATGAACCAAATGAAAGTCTGCCATGTTCTTCTTTCCAGCTCTACTTGGACTCTTTCTCCATGAGGAAGCTTCCATTTAGAGGCCATCACCCCTCACGTTGTTAGGGACACCTTTGAATATGAGGATGTGCCCTGCATGCTGTGTTAGGGATGGCTGGCATGAGGTAACAGAGATCTGAGAACTCCAGGGCACAAAGTGGGGAGTGTACGTTAGCTGTACAATGACACGGGGAGACACATGCAGCATGCCAGGGGTAGAACATCACTCTGGGCCCAACTTGCTCATCTTTGTATCAATACGTAATTTGTGATCTCCTAGCCACCCTGGAGAGCTGGAATTTCCATTATGATGCCCAAGGTTTGTAGGAATATTATCAACAGCAGTCCCTTGGAAAGAGAAGGACCAGCGAGCCTATGCATCAGCCCCTGCAGGTGAATCATCTATAAGACTAAACATCTCTGAGCTCTTCCTAGGATGTAGTATTCCCTTTTCTACCATTTAGACTCCACTAACTTCTACCTTGTGATTTAAAAATAGTAGCCCAGGGTAGCGGTAAGTGGTATGAAGTGCAGCACTTCACACTCTGCTAGGAATGGTTGTGGATGAAGAGAGCAGGGGGGCTTGTAGGGGTGCTAGCTTTTGGGGATAAGGCAGATGAGGAGCAGGTGGGCCTTTAAGGAAAGCTCCTGTGATGAAGGACATGTTCACAGATGATACATATTCACCTGGATAGGCGATGTGTATCTTAGCCCAAAGTTAGTCCCCAATCTCAGGATTCAAGGTTGCTGCACAAGTAATCTTGCCAAGCTCTGAGACCTGTTAGCCTTACATTACTGTAAGTAACTGCACAGAATAGGCAGCTCAGAGTCTTGAAAAAACAACTGGAAAGCACCATTTCCTGCATCTTCTCCATAGAGATTGGACTTGGAGGTCTTCTGGACACCAACAGGACAGTTCAGCAATGTCAGGACCATAGTTTGACTATGTGAGGCTCTAATAAGTTCAAAGTGTTCTCTTATTTGAAGAGGCCTCTGGTCAGCAGGATGGCCAGCTGAAGTATCTACATGTATGATGCAGCTCAACACTGGATCCATAAATCCCAACAAACAGCTGAGCATGCTGCTTTGCAGGAAGTCTGTGAGCTTTCATTTATGCATTGAGACATGGTGGTTTCCCCAGCCTGGTGGACTATGAAGCTCTCCCCTACAACCTGGCAGCTGCTGTTAGCTCTCCTAACACACTGAAAAAGTGCTGCCAGCACATGGAGGGATGTAATCCTTTCCCTCAGCACTGGTGAGACCACACCTGAAGTGCTGGATCCATTTCTGGGCTCCCTAGTAAAATGGAGATATGGACATACTGGAGAGAGTCCAGCAAAGGGCCACTAAGATGATGAAGGGACGGGGGCATTTCTCCTGCTAGAAAAGGCTGAGAAAGGTGGGAGCAGGATGACTCAGGGGAGGTCATGTCAATACATGTAAAGCCCTGAAGGGAGGCTGCAAAGATGACAGAGCCAGAATCCTTTCAGTGTTGTCCCGTGACAGAACCAGCTGCAGAAAGCACAAAATGAAACCTGAGGTTCCTATTAATCATCAGAAAACACTTTTCACTGTGAGTGTGACTGAACACTGGCACAGGTTTCCCAGAGAGGTGGTGGAATCTCACTCTCTGGAGATACTCAAAACCCACTTGGATGTGATCCTGGGCCCTGCTTGAACAGGAGGGTTGGACAAGATGAACTCCAGAGGTTCCTGCCAGCCTCAGCCAGACTGTGATTCTCCATAATTTAGTGTCACTAGAATCAGTATTTCTCTTTTGGAAAGATTTACCTTTCAATAGCTGGTATAATTAACTTACAGAAATGGTTGATGAATGTAATGAGGTTATGCAAGAATAAGTGTAGAGTCCCACATCTGGGGAGAAAAAATACCATGAATAGATTAGGGGTTGACCTGCTAGGAAGCAGCCCCATGGAGAAGGACCTTGGGGTCCTGGTGGACAACAAGTTATCCATGGGACAGCAATGTGCCCTGGTGGCCAAGAGAGCCAATGGTATCTTGAGATGTATTAATAACAGTGTAGCCAGTAGGCCAAGGGAGGTTCTCCTCCCCCTCTACTCTGCCCTAGTAAGACCACATCTGGAGTATTGTGTCCAGTTCTGGGCTCCCCAGTTCAAGAGGGAGGGATATGCTGGAAAGAGTCCAAAAGAGAGCTACAAGGAGAATAAAGGGATTGGAACATCTGTCATACGAGGAAAGGCTGAGAGACCTGGGGCTGTTTAGTCTTGAGAAGACCAAGAGGGGACCTTATTAATCTCTATAAATATCTGAAAGGTGGGTGTCAAGAATGGGCCAGTCTCTTGTCAGCGGTGCCCTGTGATAGGATGAGGGGAAAGAGCACCAAGTTACAATACAGGAAATTCCATGCCAACATGAGGAAAAACTTCTTTACTGTGAGGGTAACAGAGCCCTGGAACAGGCTGCCCAGAAGGGGTGTGGAATCTCCTTCTCTGGAGACTTTCAAGACCTGTCTGGACACGTTCCTGTGTGCTCTACGTGTTCCTGCTGCAGCAGGGGGGTTGTACTTGATGATTTCTAAGGTCCCTTCCAATCCCTATGATTCTGTGATTCTATCTATGATTCTGTGATTCTGCCTGAATGGTTTGGGCTGCTCTAATATGAGCACATCGCATGAGTAACATGTATATATTGATTTGAAGTACATGCTGAATGTCATCTGAAGGAAAGGACAACACAGAAACCATTCCTGATATCTGATGCTGTTAATATATCAGGGAAACAAAACTACTGGCCTTAAAATAGAGGGGAAAAAATAATCCATTGCCGATATATCTCCAGAGATATCTTTAGCAAAAAGCGAACAATTTTCTAGCTTCAAATATTTATAGACATATGGGAACACCAGTACTACCCTTCATCAAGATGGCTTTGAAAGAAGTTATTTGAGATGGCAAATCTAAAGGTTGGTGTGTGTGATATGACAAGACTCAGGAAAATGAAATAGCCAAATAAAGAAAAGTGCATTTAAAATCAATGAAAGGATTTACTGCAGCATGAAATGGAGCTGTCAGGCAGCTGTTTGCTTCTGGTTGTTACTGTTGCTTCTCTGCACTTTCATATTACAACTGTCTGCTTTCTCCAAGGTGACAACTGCTGCATTCTGACTGCATTGGATTTTGTGACAAGCATCCTTCCTGCAATGTCAGAAACAGCTGAGCAGCGAGAAGTTTGAGACTCAGTTAACTTGAAAGGCCTATCTGACATACATGTGACAGTTCAAATGATCCTGGCAACATAAATAAATCTACAGCAACAAGATGATAGAGGAGGGTCCTGGTACAAGTAGAAAGACAGGCCCTTACTTTCCAAAACAAGAGGTGTTGTGGTTTGGTAAGATGCTGAGCTTGTTTAGCTGGCAGGGTCTGTAGGAAAGGCTCAGACCACGCTGCACAGAACACGAGCTCTGCCACAAACACCATCAAAAACACCATTTCTCCTTGTAGTCATCTGTGACTAACCTACAAAGGCTCCAGGACCAGAGGGCACAGAAGAAACAGAGGCTCAGGCCACACTTCAGCTATTGTAAATGTGATCAGTAACCTGCAGGGCTAATAACCAAAAAATAGAGCTACATTAGGTAAGCCACTTACAGCTCACAGACTTTGCTGGTTCTGCTGGACCCAAGGACTGTTTTGCTATGCCTTCTGGAGGCCTATCCGTCAGGATTATTTAAGTACATGGAAGCAATGAGTGCTCTTGTAACAATGCTGTTTGTCATTGTTGACAGATCCAGCCACAGAGTGGACTTTCGTGTACTGTAAAGCAGTTGGATACAATGGGGCTAAGCTTAGTGTAAATGTCAAGACAGATTACAGCAAAACAGACAGTTTGGAAAGGGCTGGACCATGGCCAGGCAATGCAGATCTGTGCTGGGAAGCAGTAGGGCAAGACCCATAGATCCTGGTTCTTTCCATACCTCTTGATGGCCCAGGATAGGGTGCAGCCACGTAAGTGCATCCCTCCCCAGTGGAATTCCTGTGCTTTGCCTTTGCAGTGGTCTTCCACACCAGTGTGCTGGCCATGCTCTCCGGGGGCAATGCTGCACTTAGATTGCTTGAGCCTTTCCCCCCAGCTCAGCACAGAGCCCAGCATTCAGCCTCGCCTCTGCACAAACCGCCTGACAGTTGATGTTGGGAGCTGGGTAGCAGCGGAATTTTTCATTCCATTAAGTATTCACACTTTATTCCCCTGTCTTGCTGTTGTTGTTTCTAAACATGACAGGCAATAATCAGAAAACAAAAGCATTTAAGTTCTCTCCACTGGCAAAGCAGCACATTCACAACCAACATCAAAGGTGGGGTTTAGCGTTCATTAGTGCAATACTGCATTTCAACATGATCAAAGCAATCGGTGCCCAGACACAATAAAGATGGAGCTCCGATTCAGCTCCTCCATAAAAAGCAACAATAAAGAGATCTGGGGAGAGGGTGAGAGCATGGTAAGTACATGAGGGAGATATCCTTTTACATCAAAACCAATCCTCATTTCATATCCAATTATAACTCTGAGCTGTTCAACCCAACATCGCTGTCACCTCTAGCTTTGAATTGACAATGCAATTCTGAAATATAAAAAGCTACCATAAAGCACATCTCATTTGAAATTCCTCCTGAAGTTTGTGACTGCAGATGGGTAACTGTCTGAGAGCTTGGATTCTTATTGATGCTGCCAGCCAGACTCATTCACATTGGGGCGAGGGACTCTTCAGCTACCACATAGTCAATGAAATTAGCCTTTTTGCTTACCATCTGATACAGTGTAAAAGCTCTGAGTACAGGGACAACACACTTTCTGCCATTGGCTGTCCATAGACAGGGAAATTAGTGCCATTGAAGTAAGCTTAGAAATATTCACCAGGCTGCTGTAAGGTACTGATGCTTTTGTCTCCTGGATTTGAGCAGCTCTGGCTACAAAAATAAACCTTGAGAATCCCCATAGGAAGCCCTTGTCTCCTGGCTGAGTGGGGGCACCTCTGACACACCCAGCTTTGTATTGAAATCCTCAAGACATACAGACTCTTCTACAAGCCAGGGACATTGTCCCAGTAATGAATTGTGCCTGTTAGGTATTTCTGCCTTTTTCTCTGAATTCGGGTTCAAGTTCACTGAATTGCAGGATGTTGGGGGACAAGGCTGGGAGAGCTTGTGGTTTGGGATTTGAGCATGGGAGAGGTTTTAGGGGGCAGGGATTGATTAACAGGACCTCAAATTCTGGAAGTCTGGTCTCAAAGTACATGGTCTGTGACTGTGACTGTCCTCACTTGTGTAAGCAAAACTACAAGAGCTTTTTAAGCCTTTGTCTGGAAGACAGATTTTCCACACTCCAAATGGCTTGTAGTATCTCAGGGGGAAAATACAAACAAAAGACCAGATCCAGTAAAAAGAAAGACATTCAGTGATACTGTGCAGAGCAGGACACATTAAGCATCAAGAAATATTGGCATGTTGTGTCAACAGCAAATTAAATATAGGTTTGTCAGCTGCTAAGGGAGTAAGAAAGGGAAGCAACTAAGTGATTTGTGTTGAAGAAAAGGACTCATGGCAAGTCACAGAGGATACAGAACAGTTCAGTAACAGAATGGAGAGGTTGGAAGGGGTGAACTGTTTTGCTTAAAAGGATGAGATAAGTAATAAAGTTTGAGGTGCTCATCTGTGTGGGCAGTGAGAGTAAAATGGATGCTTCTTCACTCATGCCCCCAGAGATTCATCAGTATACGCAAGCAATGCAACTTTTCATCTGTATCCTGAAACAGCTTCGGCTGGATAGCATTCCCACTTTGCTTTATAAATACCCACTCTCTTCTGGGTGACAGCAGCATAAACTGTTCTACCTGCTTGAACCTCTTTAACAGTACTTGCCTCCTATTTTGGAAGTAAAATGGGTTTTCTTTCCCAAAAGCTCTAAAGTTACACAATGAGGGGGTATAGAGGCCTGTGGATCTTCAGCAGGGAGACAAACAGGCACTTAATTCCTGGAGAGAGCAGGGTATGCAGGTGTTGGATCCTTGGGGGATGGCATGCAGAGCAGAGGGCACTAGCAAGCAGAGGATGCAGGCAGAATCACAGCTGACCTGAAAAGTAACTTGGCACTTCTTGCTGCTCTGGTTTTCCGCTGTGAACCCCCTATCCTCTGCCAGTACTCTAGGTCCTTCCCTTTGGAAACAGTAAAAAGCAAACATAGCTGCCTGTTATCTTGGTCTGATGGGTAAAGCATCCTCCTGAGTGCCCCTGACTTGCATGGAGCAGGAGATGACCACACTGAATAAGGCACTGCCAAGGGTTTTGACCTCATTTTCAAATAACAAAGGAGATAAGTTTGAAAATCGGCCTCCATGACACTCAGGGCTACAGGCACCAGTGCACACCAGTGCCTGGCCACATTGTGCAACGTTGATCAACTGGGTTCTGCTTACACCTGCAGCCACTGCCCAGGCCAGTGGGGGCTGCATCTGCAGATTCAGGCACCAATGCTAGAGGTAGGCATGTTGCTCCAGCATGTGTAGCTTTCTGAGGCCTTGGCTTCCAGGACTTAGGTTTCCCTGTCATCTCCAAACTGAAATTCTTGTTTTCCAAGTTGCTTGAAATTTCTGAAGAAGGTAGCCCAGGCTCTCTGCTGGAGCAAACTGACAGCTCCTCTCGCCCACTGGAATCCTGGCTTAGCACCATCTTTCTCCACTCCTGACTGCACAGTCCCCTTTCTGCTGTGCTCATAGCCAGCTCATCTATTAAGTGTGCACTTGGGAGAGAAAAGTGGAGCACTCTGATTTATAAGCATAAATTAAGGCATAGAAGTGCAGTTTGAAGTTGTTCTAGCTCTGCATAAAAGGTAGTGTCCCCTTTCTGCAGCTTTAGCTGGAAAAATGCCTCTCCCTTAGGAATCCTACCTGCTAGTGCTGGGGAACTGGGCTGCAGGCTAGGTGGTGTGGCCCTCCAGAAAATATCCTGCTCAGATTATTCCCTGGGAATTGTATGCTCTCCTCTCCAGGAAATATGACATTAATACTTTTATATGCTCATCTCAGATGCCCCTTCTGCACTTGTGGCATCATGGGAATGTGCCAAGGACCTGATTTTGGTGAAAAACAGCAGTATGTCCCCCCTTGATCACCCCACTGCCTTTTCTGCTCAGATCCTGCATCTGGGCAGAGGCAATTAAGGGAAGATTCCTGACTCTATGCTGCAAGTGGGGAGAAACAGGCTGAGTACTTACACAGATAGTGGCTCCTCCTTCTCTTCCTTTACAGTCAGGGTAGTGGAGTCTGAATGTGCTGGATTTTCGTTCAGCAACAGTGAAGCAAAGAAACCAGTGAGAAAGGAGCAGCAGTTCCCCATGTTCCAGGAAGTGGCTGATTACCTGCTGCTGTCTGTTTTAGGATGGTACCTAAAGCTACCTTCAAATTCAGACTTCCTGTATAGTCTGAGGAAATACTGATAGTTGCCATGTTTGCTGATCATTTTTGTGAATTTAACTACCACATCAGAAGAGATGCAGTAGCTATGGGACAGCTCACTCTCAGAAGGATGTCTATACAGACAGAAACGTTCAGCATGGTCCTACAAATATAGTAAAGGGGTGTCTTCCCCAGGGCTTAAAGCACACATAATTCCATGTTCCCTATGCCATAATGGACAAATTGGTCCTGCCACTCACTGGTAAGTGAATTTGAGTGATGCAAGTTATTTTATGCAGCAAGGGTGTACAGAGGCTGACTCCAAGCTTATGTACCTGTAATAACCTGAGGCAACATGAGTGCTCTGGCAGTGCTCTGAGACAGAATGAAACCTTAAGGGAACCCATTCCAGCCTACACATCTTTCCAAGCATATCATTATGTCCTCTGTGATCCCCAGGTTATCTAAATATACTGTTGCTTTTTTTACATTGATAGCCAGAGATTTAATGCACCCCACAGCACCCTACAGGGGCTGAATCCCAGACCTGAGAGTGACCTCAAAAGCAAAGCTGACACTGTGATTCAGCTCTAAGTGCAGTGCTACATACACTGCAGGAAAAGGCAGAATCCATGCCTCCTCCTGCTTTTCCATTTCTCTTTCTTTTCTCCACCAGCTACAGAAACTCCAATGCCCAAGCACCAGACAAGGTGTTTGCTTTGAACAGCTTTCCTGTTCAGTGACCCTTTTTCCATTTTCCTAAAGGAAAAGGCTTGCACAGCTTTCACAGCTGGGGAACAGAGGCAATACAAGATGGCCCACTGAGTGCAACAGTGATGGAGAATTGTGCACAGTGGGGAGGAAAGGAGTTGGACTCTTCTCTCCCCAGCAGTACCTAGCAGGACAGTCCCCTGGCTGCTCATAGTAAAGGTGACTGCTCACACAGGCTCACAAGTGCCACAGAAGTGGTCTGTGTTCCATTGTACAGCACCTTTGGCCTGTTCTTTGGCAGCCCAGGCTGCAGACTCATTCTCTGGCCCTGGCAGCATGTCTGCCCCTCCTCTGCTGGAGAACTGAAGGGACCTGCCTGGCCTGGCCTTTTCACATAGAGTTGGAGTATGAGACGTGCTTGTATGCAATCTCCAGGCGGATGGTGGGAAGAAGGCCATGGAGAAATTAATGTGGGTGGGATGCAAAGTGCGCCCATGTACCAAGCAGCCCCACTGCAAGCAGGAGATGCACACATGCAGCAGCAGTCCTAACAGAGTAGAACACTTTCCCCACAGAAGAAGCAGGGACCAGCTGGGAATTCCTGGAAGGCAGATGCACCGCGATGGGAGGGTGACACCACCAACCGCAGTTGTGCATTATCTTTCAAAGCAGTGGTTTATTTGAAACCTGTTTCCAACTGACCTGACAAATTCATTTCCAAGGCAACGACAGATGGCAGCAGACAGATGGCTCAGTAATTTCAAAGCCACTCCAGAGAAAGGAATTGTCATTGTGAGCCTGCACTGTCTTGGCATTATGAAAGAATGGGATCTTAACATCTGCATTAGCTGAACACAGTGTTAGGAAAACATGTTGTAGGCTGAATTTTTGTAGTTATTCTCATGGCCTCCAGTGGCATAACTCCACAATTCTTCTTATTCCAAAATGGTATTTTGAGCCCACATTTAAATGACTGAGACTGTAGATGCTCTCTGCATCATTGTGGTTGCTTGATACTTCAGTTTCTTGTCTGCAAAACTCAAAGAAAAATTCTCCACTGGCTCTGTGCTTTTAGATGGCAGACTCTTTTACACACAATTGTTCCATATTTTCCTTTTTTTTCTTGTTTTATGCTAGAATCTACTTTGGCTAGAACCTTACCACATGTAAGAAATTGATTGAAGGGCTAGATTCCCTTACTACCAACTGACGAGTAGGGGGATCTCAACTTAGACTGCTTTTTCCTTATCTTATTATTCCTTATCTTATTTTTTCCTCACTTTATTGCATTTTAGCTTTGCTTTTGTTTAAATTTATGCAGGGAGGAGTTTGCTTTTCCTTGTTGCAGTTTTACTGCTGCCTATCTCCTCCCAAGATTGAACTGACTCTTGACAGTTTTTTTTTCCATTTTCCCGTTCTCTTGGATATGTGTTGCTGTAGGTATTCAAAATAATTATATTTATCCTTTCCTCTGTGTCCTCATTGCATGGTAGAAGGCTCATCAAATGCTAGAACCCTTTGCTTTATTAGAAGTGAACTCTTCTTATTGAGGCCAGGTTGCATTCATTCTCAGCTCTGACCTATCTCCAGAGTACACCTAACTTTCTTGTCTACTGAGAAGGTAATCAAACATTAACAAATCAGTCTCACTTCTGTGCCAGATCTTCCTGCAGGCTTTGATAAGGCACATGGAAAGCAAGGGTGTGAATGGTGACAGCCATCATAACTTCACCAAGGGCAAATCCTGCCTGACTAATTCAGTGACCTTCTACAATGGGGTCCTGGCATCAGTGGACAAAGAAAGAGCAACCGACATAGAATCATAGAATCATCCTGGTTGGGAGGGACCTTGAAGATCATCAAGTCCAACCATAACCTAAATCCCACTACCATAATCTAATCTACCTGTTCAGTGCTTAAATCATGTCCCTAAGCACCACATCGACATTTATTTTAAACACTTCCAGGAATGGCGACTCCACCACCACCCTGGACAGCCTGTTCCAGTGCCCAACCACTCTTTTTGTAAATAAATTATTTCTAATATCCAGCCTAAACCTTCTCTGGTACAATTTCAGGTCATTTCATCTTGTCCTGTCATTATTCACCTGGGAGAAGAGGCCAACTCCCACCTCCTTACAACCTCCTTTCAGGTAGTTGTAGAGGGCAGTGAGGTGTCCCCTCAGCCTCCTCTTCTTCAAACTAAACATCCCCAGTTCCCTCAGCCTCTCCTCAGAGGGCTTCTTCTCCAGACCTTTCACCAGCTTGGTAGCTCTTCTCTGGTCACGCTCCAGCAACTCAACATCCTTCTGGTAGTGAGGGACCCAGAGCTGCACACAGAGCTCAAGGTGCAGCCTCACCAGTGCTGAGTAGAGGGGCAGGATCACCTCTCTACTCCTGCTGGCCACACTATTCCTGATGCAGGCCAGGATGCTGTTGGCATCACCTACCTGAGCCTGTGCAAAACTTTTGGCATGGCCCTCACCACACCTTGGTATTGAAACTGGAACAGTATGGATTCAATGGATGGACCACTCATTAAGTAAGGAACTGGCTGGATGGTCACACTGAGAGAGTAGTGATCAATGGCTCAATGTTCAGATGGAGACCTGTGACAAGTGGTGTTCCCCAAGAGTTGGTACTGGGACCAGTTCTTTTAATATCTTTGTCAGTGACACAGACAGTAGGATCAAGTGCATCCTCAGCAAGTTTGCTGATTACACCAATGTGCGTGGTGAGGTTGACATGCTGCAGGTAAGGGATGCCATCCAGAGGGACTTTGACAGGCTGAAGAGATGGGCCAATGCCAACCTCATGAAGTTCAACAAGGCTAAGATCTGCACTTGGGTCGGGGCAATCCCAAACAAATACAGGCTGGGGGGAGAACGGATCGAAAACAGATTGGAGGAGAAGGACTTGAGGGTGATGGTGGATGAGAAGCTCAACATGAGCTGGCAGTGTGTGCTTGCAGCCCAGAAAGCCAACCATGTCCTGGGCTGCATCATAAGAATTGTGGCCAGCAGGTCAAGGGAGATGATTCTCCCCCTCTACTTGGCTGTAGTGAGACTCCACCGGGAGCACTGTGACCAGTTCTGGAGCGCCCAGCTTAAGAAGGACATGGAGGTCATGGAGAGGGCCCAGAGAAAGGCCAAAAAGATGATCAGAGGTCTGGAGCACCTCTCCTGTGAGGACAGGATGAAAAAGTTGGGACTGTTCAGCCTGGAGAAGAGAAGGCTCTGAGGGAAGTCTCTGACAGCCTTCCAGTATCTGAAGGGACTACAGGAAAGCTGGGGAGGGACTTTTTACAAGAGCTTGTAGTGAGACGACAAGAGGCAGTGGATCAAAACGGAAAGAGGGGAGACTTAGGCTAGACATTAGGAGGAAATACTGTAGTGTGAGTGTGGTGAGACACTGGAACTGGTTGCCCTGTTGTGGAAGCTGTGTAAGCCCCATCCTTGGAAATGTTCATGTCCAAGATGAAGCTCTGAACAACCTAATCTAGTGGGAGGTGTCCCTACCCATGCAGGGGAGTTGGAACTATATGATCTTTAAGGTATCTTCCAGCTCAAACCATTCTATGATTCTATGAAATGAAATCAAAGAGCAGGTTCTGTCTTGTTACCTGGTGCATACCCACTAAGCAGAGTCAGGAGAGGGGAGGCTTGTGGCACCGCATAAGTTCTGTTTGGGATGAAATGGAGACATGAAGTCATGGATAAGCTTATTTCTCTCCTGGGGTAAATCACAGCTCAACCTAGTAGAGCTATATGCTTATAGTCTGTGTAACCGAAAGAAGCATCGACCAACTTTCCTCATTCTGGGAAGCTCAGTCCCTTTGGTCCATTGTGGCTGTACTTCAGGGGTTAGAAGGCAGTTGGCCATCCTGAACTTCCCCTTCTCCTTTGCTAGTGAGGGCAAGCCTGGCCATTCAGATCTGCTGGAGTTACAGAGAAGATATGGTTCACCTGGTGGTGATGAGGCTGCGCTGAGCTCAGGCACGGAATTTAACTAGGATTTCAAAATAGGAAGAGTAGGGGGTGACAGTGTGTGGATACTCTGCAGTCAAAGGGAAGGGTTATAAAGGTATAGATAGAATGGAGGTGAGAAGATCCTCCTTGTCACTGAAGAGAAAATTACATTGAACACACAAAAAGAAAGAAAACACCATTAGGTTGTCCTGTGGGAAGATCCAAATGGGGTGAGGAAAGAACTAGTCCTTAGGGTGAAGACTGTGAACTGTGACATAACCTGAACAAAGCAGAGGATGAGCTGAGTTGCAAAAAATGGCAATATCCATTGAAACTAACAGGAGAAAAAGACTGTGCTGAACTTCAGCAGTTACTATAGGGCTGCTCATTGATTAGGGAACCCTTTGGTGGGTACTGCAATGTAGACCCCCAGACACAAAAAGGAAAGACTACTCTAAAAGGAAGCATGATCAGTGTCTGTATGAAAAGATGGGTTTAGCACACAAAGGGGCAGAGGTGTGCTAGGATGGAGATGACAGGCCACTGCAGGCCTCCCATAAAGTGGAAGGAGGTTGTATCTTCCTTTTGAGAAGTGGGTCTGGGAAAACTCTGGCTTTGCTTGCCACTGCAGAAAGGAAATACAAACTTAGAAGGCTGGAAGCAATGCATTTTTGTCCCCAGCTGTCACCAAAGTGCTCTTACTGTCCTGCTACATTCTCATCTTCTTCCAATGGGTCTCAGCAGCAAGAGCTACCATGCTTACTGAATATACCCTAAGATTAAGCAGGATCTGGAGGCTGATTGAAGTTATCATGTCTCTCTGTCAAAGAATAGAGCTCTGGCCTACCATTGTTCATCCAAGTAATGGTTTCATCCTGGGCTAGTAACTGGCTGAGGTGGGTGGGCTTCCACTGTGAGAAATGGTTCCTCCTATACTGTTGCATAGGAATCTATAACAAAGTCTACCTTGCCAGTTGAAGGAAGGACCTATAAAAATCTGACTGTGGAAGCTGGGACAAGCTACTGTATATGGAAAAGACACTGGTCTCTGGGTGGAGTTAAACCCAGACCTGGAAGGAGAGGAACTGTGGACTTTGAGAAGGGCAGGGCTAAAAGTACAGCTGCCTGACCTTCTAGGAAACTAATACTGCATAAATTGCAGTTTCAGCTCCAGCAAACATTCAGCTGCCTCCACTCAAGCTGTGAAATTTGAGAGTGAACTGCTGGATCCATCACAGAGATTCAGAGTAAAATGGGGACATCCTACAAATATTCAATAGAACTAAATGCAGTCTGTTGATGGAAATTCAGCTTCCATCATCTGGAACAAAGCAGGAGAGCCCAGTAACTGCTCCAAAGACATTGGCAAAAATGACACAGCTGAAGCCAGTTTACTTTTCTAAAGCATGCTTAGTTTTCTAAAGCCTTGTTTCCCCAGGAAATGTGATTTTCCACCAGACGTCTACCTCCAGCCAGGAGCCTTGCCTTAGTACTCAGTGAGCAGGTGCTGGCCTGAGTAGACACCTGGTTGTGAGAGTAATTGAATAGTGCAGCAGAGCAAGTTTGGGACTCACCAGCACTCAACAGCCTAATATTTGATTGGACAGTTCTTTAAAATAAAAAATTGGCTCTAATCTAGCCTCTAAGTAAAATGCTAATGCTGAACACAATTTCTCTGGTCCAGCTCTTGTCTGACTTTCTCACCTACAAACTTCTAATTCTTCTCAAAGGAAGTTCTAACGGGAAAACATGACTGGCATATGACAAGGACTTGTTAAGATGCTTTTCTGTACTTAGAGAGGTTATCAGTGGTCCAACACACTATCATACAAGATTTGAGCTCTCTCCACTCGAAAACAGGTAACTTTATTCCTTCCCACTTGGTAAGGGTAATTTTTTGGTAGTCTGTTTTGTGCTTTTATGCAGAACTCAGCACCAGCCTTGTCAGTTTGCCTTTTTTTTTTTTTTTTTTTTTTTTTTTTTTCTTTTTTTCTGATAGGCCAGGATCAGATAACACATTGAAAGAGGAATTATCATGGTGGATACTGAGGAATTTTTATGGTACCCCTTAAGGTGAATTAAACACACATTTGTGCTTATATATAAAAGAAGAAAAAAAAAGAACAATGCAGTGCCAATCCTATGGCAATTAGAGGTTCTACATGGATTCTACAAAGATGCATCACAAGCAGATTCCTTATATACACTTGTACCAGCACCAATTCCGAAAGCCACTCATTAGGGCACTTCAGCCCAGTACTGCTACCCAAAGGTGGCCCCCGGTGTGCTGCCATTCCAGTATGGCTACAAGACAATCATGAGGCTGGTTCTTATCACCAAGAGA
>NW_009954225.1:211078-219424 GCF_000747805.2 Chaetura pelagica | reverse complement strand
CTCTGCCTTTTTGTCCTCCATCCCACATCATTCTGGAGTCCCAAATTACCACTGCTGAGCAGCTACAATTAGATTTTCCCCTTCATAGATCAAACTGGCTGATGAAGGGGTCTACTTAGAGTTCAAAATATTCCCAAGGGACATTTTCAACAGAGAAACAGAGACCCTGGACTGACTTTGTGTCAAGAAAAGAGTCAACCTAAGCTTGTTTTGACCAGTACTGTTAAGGAGATGAACTGCAGCCATTCAAAATTTCAGGCCTTCTTTGGAAAAGGGGAGCCAAAGACAGACTGTTCCAACTGTTGAAGAGGCACTAGACATAGCATGTGCAAATCTGCACTTGAAGTGATTGGCTGTGGTACATCTTCTGCCACCACCTTTGACCCCAGTGGTGCAAAATGGCACTGTTTTAAGTATTAGAGAGGCTATGTGCATTGCCCAAGGTTATACAGGCTGAGTATCTGAGCTGGAAATGGTGCCCTAGTCCCCTGGGATGCCCCATCTCAACAATACCAGCCTTCCTGCTACCCTTAGCCTGGCTCTTCTCTGCTTAAACACTGACACATATACCTATTTCGCCTGTAATTAATTAGCAATAGAGAATTTATCCTCTGAGACAAAAAACATCTTTCTCAGCCTACTTTGTGTTTAGACCACTCTCAGTCTTCTGAATAAATTGGTACAATGACTATGCTGAATTTTAAAATCCTTATGAAAAATAACACATTAGAGTTTTTATGTGTGTGTGCTTATCAAAAGCACCCAAAGAAGTATGGGAACTCTTAGCGCTGAACAGGTATTGGACTCCCAAGTGATGAGAGACAGGGCTGCTGGTGCTTTGCTGGCAACATACATTTCCCTGTCACCTTGCAGATGAGAAAATTCTGCCATAGAGCCTGCTTGTCTTGCACTGCCCAGGGCTGTAATCTCATCCTCCCATGGGAAGGGGCAATGGAGCCCATGGTGCCCTTAGGCAAGGAAATCATCTGCCAGGAGTGGGTTTGAAAAACACAGGATGGAGCCCTGCACAGGCAGCCATCCCTGTGGTACAAAGGGGACACCCGCCCTTACATGTTACTTTCTTTATAGCTACACTGTTTTAAAAGCTGGTGCATCTTCATTTTTTCGAAGGTGTGGTATCCCTGTGTTGATCCTGGTTTGCTGCGCTCTCATGACACTCTCCAGTAAAGGCCAGAGCTGGTTGCTTCTAGGACCACTAAGCTCCTGTTCTGCAGGCTGTGAGCTGCTGTTGCACTAGGAACAAAAAATTCCGTGAAACAGGTGGTGCCATCTACTGGGAATAGAGATTTTTATTTTTTTTTGTCTGATTAACAGACAAGACCATGCAATCTAATCTAATACCATCAGTCAGACTTCCTCTAGGCTTTATCTGGCATCTTTGCAGCAAGATGCTCATGGGCAGGAGGCAAAAAAACATTCCCACTGGTACCATTACAAGTCAGCATCTCCTTTCAGTCTGTCTGCATAGAAATTTCTGTGCAGCTCTAGCGTGGCATCTCCCTGCCACAAGCTACTGATGCAAGAGTACATGAAGGGGCCAGTTAAAACTGCTTCTGGCTTTTTGACCTGAAGGGAAGAAAATACTCATCCTGCTGTGGCAGACTGCAGATTAAATGCTCTGCAGCTGTGACAGACAGATGCAGCATGTTACGGGGGGCTGATAGCAGGTGAGAGCTTTTGGAGAGATTCTCTGCAGTGTTTTTACCCCAGTTTTTTTCAAAATCACTTGATAGAACCCTTATAAAATGGTATACTTTTGTCACTAATTTCTGCTTCAGAGCCTGAAGCATTCAAGAAGTGGGGAGCTCTGTAGCCTAGAGAGATACCTTTTGGAGTCCCTGCATTCAAACACTTGGGATATTGGTGGTGGCTGTAGTTTTGGTTATGAAACAGATTGGTTCAGATTTCTCAACAGTCCCTGTGTCTTTCTGAGCAGCAATTTCTCTTCGCTGTTCAATGAGATATACGTTTTCTGGTCTGTAATACACATAGCCAAACATGGAGCCATGCTTTACTTCAGCACACTGCCATTTTGTCAGATCCCTAGGTGGACAGAAGCTTTAACAAACCATTTGCTGCTGGTCTAAGTTAGTCCCCATTTAAATCAATGGGAAATTTATCTCTGATTTCTATGGGAGAATAATGATGAATGTCTTGGAAAAATCCTTTCAGAACTGTAACTTTCTCGATTTGTAATGTTTGGAGCCTGCCTCCCTTCCTCTGTGAATTGCTAGCAGCTTTTGTCTAACAAGCAAGAAAGCAATTTATTCCTAATATTTTAAATGCTGTCTCCAGAAGTTATTTGAGATGAGCTATTTGCTGTATTACAATTGCAAGCCCTCTGTTTTGCTCTCTATGAAAAGCTCCAAATTAATAAGGTTGGCCTAGACACAGGAATGCATCAGGGCCATATAAATGCTTAAATGCCCCACCAAATAGACATATGGTTTGGATTCTGACTAGATCTGTTAGGCAGATACAGCATGGAGGTATGAAGGTGCACCTTCTGCTCTCTGTTTTGCTAGGTTTGTTAAGCTTTTTTTTTTTTTTTTTTTCCATCCAGCTGTATGTCATTGGTGCTTTTGCATGTGCCTGAAATAGGTCTCTAATGTCACATAAGTCAGGGTTTTTTTGGGTAGGAAAGAGAAAATAGAAATCCACATTAAACTTCTGTGACTCCAAGTGTGTGTTTTATTAACTCTCTTGAGTCCGGTGTCACACATCCAACAGCCCAGACAAAAGCAGCTTCCTGGTCCGTAAATCTTTCAGTCCTCTGACTTTTTTATGTATAGGTGGGAGAAAAGCCCTTTCAAAATTTCTTACCTTGATATCCCAGCCTGAAATAATACTGTTCCTGGAAGAAGTCAAAAGCATCTGTAGGAAAATAGCCTTTGGATCTCTTTTGCAACAGTTTGATGTGAATGGCTGCTTAATGGGGAGAAGGCAATCTTGTCCTAATTTCTGTGCTGCCAAACCATTCTGAGAACTTTAAGATTTTTTGTACCTAGGACTGGTTTTCCTCAAAAATACTGAGACCTGTACCCACCCCTCTTAGGAATGCCCAAATGCATACTCCAATGTGCACAAAACCCTCTTAAATGCTCTTCTTCTCCTTAATCCTCTACTTCGAGTTTGAGTATGCCTTTAAAATTAAGACCTGGGAAAAGAGATATGGAGATATGGAGAAGATATGTAATGCTCCCAGACTTAAGAAGTGGAAATATACTGCTTTTCTGAAAATCATGCATAAGAGAGAGAGGGGACATGGGTGAGAGGAAGTCAAAAGGGTGAGAAGGCTAGAAGGGCAAGTGAGGACATGACATTTAAAATTATTTCCTACTTACCCATGATGTCAGACTATGCGTCACAAAGCCTCTTTAGATAGAATTCTAAGTGAAAACATGTCTAAATATTTTGTGTGCTTTCATTCAAGAGGTTAAGTAGTCTTGAAAAAAACTTTTTTTTCTGCCTTAAATAGTGTATTTTTGAACTGTGACTGCTGATGCCTTTCTTGTTTACATGGCTTTCACATTTATGAAAATAGTTTAACTGGCTCTAACAAAGTTGCTCATGATTTGCACCAGTGTCCAGCATCCCACACAAAGGAAAGTAGAGAAGATTTAGAGGGGAGGAGCAGGAGGGACCTCAGTGCTGAACAAGAATGTGTCCATAGGCTTCAGAGCTGGAGCTTAAAGCAATGTAAAGCAAATGTCATATCCCTTGCCCTGTGAGCCAGTGACCTCAGAAACTCCAGTTTATACACCTTCGCCCTTCATTTGCTAAAAGCAAAGGGACAAGATTGTCATGGTACATTAACATGAAGGCTGTGCAAGCAAGTGGCTCCAGGGAGATTTATAACCATGAAGCTTTCTTTACAAATAGCCCTTGAAATAGTGCTTTGGGAGGAGAGAAGTCAAATTCTCATCTAGTACCAGATGGAATAAGCAGATGAGATTTTTTTTTTCTCCTTTTTTTTGTGATCCAAGGAGAGTAAAGCAGGACTTGTCTGTACTGCCTCACAGAGGCAATGTTAATACCCACTGATGCTGGTTTGTTCCTATGTATCCCTGGAAGATTTGCTGAGGGCATAGGGGAATATTGCCTCCTCCTTGCCCTCTGTGAGGAACAACTTTACCAAATGTTGCTGCAGGGAAACGGATTGGCTCTGAAAAACATGGTAGAGGGAGAGATTCGTACCAGTTTCAAGTGCTTTTGGGCCAAGGACGTAATTCAGACCAGCACAGAATGAATTTTGCAGCATGCTGAAGCCCTGCCAGCGTGGCAGGCACCAGCACTTTTCAGCAGCAGCCTGGTTAAAAGCATGTGCTAACAAAGCCCTTGTGCGCAACACCTTTTCTGGCTGGTGCTGCCTGCTCTAGGAGCGTGGTATTCATCTCCTTTACCTCTCTTTGAGTCTACCTAAAATACGAATTTTGATGATGATTTCATGTAGGCTTTTGCTGAAGAGTGAGATCTTTTGTTGGAGAGTGAGCTCCACTCTGCTGTGCATGGAGGTCACCATCAGCAGCTCACACATGTGCAGGCCAGACTTTTTGCCACAGAAGCCTCAGTTATCAAGCAGAGAGCTGAGTGAGCAGGTGAGCCTCTGTTTCACCAACATGCTATGTCATGCCAAATGACAGCACAGATCACACACACTCCCTCACACTGCTGACTTTGGGTGGCACCTGTGCCCTCTTTGACAGGCAAGGTTTCTCTGGAACCCCCTCACTGCTGCCACCAATGTGGGGAGAAGGTGATGAAGAGAGAGTGCAGCAACAACACAGACACTCTATTTGAGTCACACAGGAAAGGACATGCAGGACTGGTGTGATCAAAGGAGCAGCAGGCTGGCAGTAATACAGTACATAGTTCAGAAGTGTTCCTCCTTTGGATAGTATCTACATATTGGATACAGTACAACAGAGGGTAAAGGAGGCTGTGGCTCATCTGCTGTCCTTCCTCGTGCACACTTCCCTGGAACCAGGACCACCACTCATACTAGATGTCTCAGATTAGCAACACATTTCAATGCTGTACCTGTAAAACACACTGTGCCCTCTAGTACCTCCACCCAGAAACTATTTCCATAATTTGAAGAGCAGTAGGGAGATTTCAGCCTAAAGCCTTATTCTCCGCATGACATCTTTTGGTGGATCCCTATGCAGTCCTTCCTGTTCCCCAGTTGGCCATGCTCAGAGCAGCCTGGAGACCCTGGGATGTGATTTCTGGTATGACTGGGAGAGCTGGGTGCCTTGGAAATTGAAATTCAGGTTAGCATTATCATGGAATCAATTTGTCAGTATTGCATACAAGTGGCAAATGAACCTTGTTTCAAATGCAGTCGTTTATGGCCTTATTTGGCTGTGAAGAGGTCTGGCTAAGAAGCTCCACCTTCACGTGAAGCCTCTCTTCTTCCTGAGTGCTTGGTCCTGTCTCTCTGTAGCTCTCCCCCTGCACCCACATCTCCAAGCCAGCTGCTTGTCCTTCATGTCACACAGTGTCACTGAGGGGAAAGGGGAAGTAGGCACAGCTGTAAAGATGCAGTAACTGCCTCTTGTAACTGAAAAATTACTTCAAGGATCTTTTCCATCCTACTTCTTCAGCAGTGAGGGCAGCACTGTCTGTCACTGCACACCTGGCTGTTGCCAGTGTGCTGATGGCTCTGCGAAGGGCCTGGCCTCCTGACATGTCCCACTTTTCCTTCCTGCAGCTGCTACTTCCTGCAGAACCTCCATCCTCTAGGAAAGAGTTTCCCTGTGCACAATTTATGTCTCAAACTGGGCAAAATAGCTGCTTGCTCTTGCTCCTTTGCCCTCCCCTCATGGGGTTTGGTGGCCTATGTAGCGTGTCCTGAGGATCCCAGTGGTGTAAGCCTGGGCTATCATGGGGTCAGGCTCCCTACTCTGCTTCAGCAAAAAGCATTGGCATTTGTGTCTAGCTTTTTGGCACATGAAAACCCTTGTTGGCTACTCTGCATATTTCAGGATTACAGTGAACAAAGGCCAAGGCAGGGTAAGGCCAAAGGACTCCCTGTGCTTTTCAGAATTGATAGTTAACAGTTCCCATTCCCCTTCTGAGATGACAGCTCCATGGTTGCAGTCTGAGTCATGCCATCAACTTGTCTGCTACCAGGTACAATAATTTGGAAATTGATCTATTTTAACTCTTATTGTAGAGGTGACAACACCGTCAGACACTAAACCCTATTATATACCTTCTGCAGAGGTCTGTGGAAGTAGCACATTGGAAGGACCTGGTGGGGATAATCCTGCAGGGATGCATTCTTTTGAGGTTTATCAAGCTGAGAGCACCACACAATATGCACACACCTTTGATGTTTTCATCTCCTGCTCTGAGAGCAGAGGTGTGTCTAGAAACCAGAGGGACTAGGAAATCCCCTCCCTTTTTCACTCTAGTCCTCTGTGCCTTGGCTCTCTCATATACGTTTTGTGATCTTTCTCTCTCTGGTACATTGTTACAGGCAAGACTTGAAAAGGGTCTTTAAATGGAAATCACTAAACAGGAACTGCATGTAAAGGACCAAGTGGTGGTCACATGGTTGCTCATCACCATATATTGAGTATGTTCCATAGGGTAGGAGTTTGATTGCTTTAGCTTGTCTTCTGGAAGGTGAAGTTCAAATGCTATTGAGAAATCCAGGAAAAAGAGCTCAGATGGCTTCGTCCCAGCCAAAAGAAGATCATCCAACAGTTGTCTGAACTGGTTTAATTTTTACATGAGAGCATGAATGCAGGCTGTGCAGTGCTGAAGATGAGCTTCACTTCAGTGAGCTTTAGTGACCTTTGGCTATGCCCAGGTGTGTCAGGAGGGCAGGTCTGCCTTTGAGAGGTATCTATTGGAGATGGATGTATTGCATGTTTAAAGGAGAAAGGGCAAGATGGATCACTTCTCTGAATGACACACTGGCTATTTCAGTGAGGACCAACGCTGCCTGCTTTTGACCCCTGCAAGTCAGGAAGATTTGATTTTACATCTGAGCCTGCTGTGCAAGTGTTGTGGGTGCAGGGGAGGCAAGCAGCCCATCAGTCGCTGGTGTAGGAGACATGCTGTTTGAGGCTGCTGCAACAGCCACCATCCCCACAGCTAGTCAGTATGACTGTTCACTGCCACAGCCAAATAGTTTTGGTAAGGTTTTCCGACCTTCGGAAGTGTTTTCTGGTGCAGAATTTGCTGTCTTCCATGCAGGTAAATAGGACTTTACACACTTAGTCTACATTTTTCTTCCCAAGCCGAGTCACATAGACCTTTGAGGACAACCACACTTCCTAAAAAGCAGGCACTTACAACAGTTCTGAACGTGCATAAGGTGAAAAACTGATTCATCAAGTACTCAAAAAAGTACAAAACAAGTTCCACCTGTATTTATTTTTCTATCTAATATTCTCAGGCCTATTCCATGATCTTTCAGGAACCAGAACTGAGAATGTACATGTTGTCAATCCTAAACTAAAAAGTTTAGAGCTTTTAGCTCTGCTGCCAGACTAGTGATGAGGGTCACCACAGCTGCAGCCTTGAGTGTAGCTGCCCCTTGACTTGAACATGCCCTCCAGTGGGCTGGTTGAACATCCCCATTGAAGGAAGAATCCAGCTTAGCAGCTCTGACTTTGGTGTCAAACAGAGCCCTTCATGCTGACGATAGTAAAGGGTGCCTTCTGAACAGCTAAAACAAAGTTCCCCATGCTTTGGAAATGGATTCAGGGATTTTCCTTCAAAGGAGCAACACCTACAACAGCTGTAAACCCCCACCATCCTAACTGAGACTTCCATAGCATACTGCCTCTGTGGATGACTAAGAATAAACAATATAAATTTATTTGCAGTGGATGGAGTAATTTCTTTCTTTTTGCAACATCTGCAAATGATCAGAACCAGGATTCTGTTTGATTGCTGGAGAGCTAGCAAATCCAAGTTGAAACATCTGTGCATCAGATACACATCAGATATGCATCACTGCTGATCCATCTGCAAAACACATCAGATGTCAGTTGATTGACTTGCACTTGATTGGGCTGGGTAACCAACTAGTAGGAAAAGAGAAACTACACATTTCAGTGAGAGAGGTTTCCCCTCACCCCTCCTTTTTAGCTCTACATTTTTGTTCCTCTCTTCACATTTTTGCAGTTGTTTTTCTTACATGGTGCAGTTATGGTGTTGAATATGGATAGGAGAGTGAAAGCCCACATTTTGAGAAGGTGAGAACACAGATGTCCCTGGCAAAAATAACTATCTGTGATTATCATCACCACAAGCATAAATGAAACATGTCATGAAATCATCCAGATACTGCTTTGGGATTTCAGC
>NW_009954225.1:204895-211040 GCF_000747805.2 Chaetura pelagica | reverse complement strand
TACTCAGGAGAGGTTTGAGTGTGTTTCCGCAACAGAGACTTGAACATTTTTAGCTGTTTTCTCCTTTGGCTTTTAATCACGTTGAATCAAACACAACTGTGATACTACATTTTGTTGTTTGAAGCTGAAATCATATTTTCTGTCTTAGGAATCCCTGGTGACATTTATGCTGGTCACCCCCACTGCTCATTGTTTTCTACTGCCCACTTCCCTGGTTCACATGCAGGTGCAGTTGTTGCAGTCTTCATCAGAAACACTCTTGCTCTTCTAGCTTCTTCTTCAGTGACCTCTGAAAATGCAGACATGCATGATGATGATGATTAAGAGGACTCAGTTATTTTAATGTGACACACAAGGCAATGAGGCCTGGCTTATGGCTTTTTGTATCCATCATAGCAATCACTGTATCATTCAGTAGTGCAATGCAGCCTGGGTCTTATCTCTGCTCTTCCAGTAATTAGAGAAGGATTCTGCCATTCTTACTTCAGTAGCAGATTTCCTAACAGAGCCCAGGAGGTCAAACTAAAAAACTGTCTCATTCACTCACTCTACGTTGCTTCTGCATCACCATGGGAAGTGACAGCAGCATGTAGCTGTGAGGTCCTCAGGCAGATGTGATCACCCAGGTCACATCAGATGTGATACAGACAGCAGGTATTAAGTTAGAAGATTTCAGCTCTATACAGACAGCTTTCTGCCTGCAACTGCTGTTAATGTGCCACATCTGGAGATGCAGCAACTAAATCCTCTGCTAAGATCAAGTCATGCTCTAGTTCCTTATGCTGTTCTGAGAGCAATGAAACAGTCTTTCTGCAAAGGCAGTATTGATAAAACCCCAAACCTTCTGAGCAGGAGAGCAATGAAGGCTTGCTTTAGCAGCCTTATGAGACTCTGTATCTATTACAGCTGACAGTGGGGATCAGCCACACAGTTAAAAATCAGAGCCATCACCCCTTTGATGATCTTCCCCTGCAACTCAAGGATAGCTTGTTAACACAGTAGTTCAAACTTCCCAGTATGACTGTGATGACTAATGTAAGTGCTTTGCAGACTTGCCTTTTAATCCTGGTAGGAGAAGAACAGTCATTCAGCACCTGGCTGGCCTAGCAGATGAATTCCCTCTTCTGTAGTCATTCCCTGCATGAGATCACAGATGTCTGTATTGGAAAGGAAATATTCTCATCAAAGGCTGTGGCTCAGGTGTGTGTATGGGCTGTTTTATTTGAATCATTTCAGCGGAAGGAAGAAACCTTCTTTGGAGAAAAGGTCTTTCTGTATCAAGACACCCAATAGAAAAATATACATGGAGAAAAAGCATGGATCTCAGTAATGTATATAGATACCTGAAGGGAGGCTGCAAATAAGTTGGAGCTAGTCTCTTTACAGTGATGCCAGGTGACAGGAGTAGAGGCAGTGGGCACAAACTGAAATACAGGAGGTTCCCTCGGAACACCACAAATCAGTTTTTCAATGTGAGGATGACTGAACACTGGCACAGGTTGCCCAGAAAGGTGATGGATCTCCATCCTTGGACACAGTCTTAGGCAGCTGGCTCTAAGTGGATCTGCTGGACTGGAAGGGTTGGACCAGAATACCTCCAAAGGTCTTTCCAACTTCAACCAGTCTATGATCCAGTAACAGTGAGTGAGGAGATCTCTTCAGACCAGTCTGGCTTGAGCATGCTCTCCACCCAGGTACTGGGAGCAGAGTCCACCAGCTCAGTGGCTTGTGGCAGCGAAAGGCCTTTAGCCATGATACTGTGTTGGTAGCAGTGCGAGCCATCACCCCTTTGATGATCTTCCCCTGCAACTCAAGGATAGCTTGTTAACACAGTAGTTCAAACTTCCCAGTATGACTGTGATGACTAATGTAAGTGCTTTGCAGACTTGCCTTTTAATCCTGGTAGGAGAAGAACAGTCATTCAGCACCTGGCTGGCCTAGCAGATGAATTCCCTCTTCTGTAGTCATTCCCTGCATGAGATCACAGATGTCTGTATTGGAAAGGAAATATTCTCATCAAAGGCTGTGGCTCAGGTGTGTGTATGGGCTGTTTTATTTGAATCATTTCAGCGGAAGGAAGAAACCTTCTTTGGAGAAAAGGTCTTTCTGTATCAAGACACCCAATAGAAAAATATACATGGAGAAAAAGCATGGATCTCAGTAATGTATATAGATACCTGAAGGGAGGCTGCAAATAAGTTGGAGCTAGTCTCTTTACAGTGATGCCAGGTGACAGGAGTAGAGGCAGTGGGCACAAACTGAAATACAGGAGGTTCCCTCGGAACACCACAAATCAGTTTTTCAATGTGAGGATGACTGAACACTGGCACAGGTTGCCCAGAAAGGTGATGGATCTCCATCCTTGGACACAGTCTTAGGCAGCTGGCTCTAAGTGGATCTGCTGGACTGGAAGGGTTGGACCAGAATACCTCCAAAGGTCTTTCCAACTTCAACCAGTCTATGATCCAGTAACAGTGAGTGAGGAGATCTCTTCAGACCAGTCTGGCTTGAGCATGCTCTCCACCCAGGTACTGGGAGCAGAGTCCACCAGCTCAGTGGCTTGTGGCAGCGAAAGGCCTTTAGCCATGATACTGTGTTGGTAGCAGTGCTATTTCTTGTGCAGCTCCTTTGTGTTAGAGACATGGAATCACATTAACAACTAACCACATTTAACAACCATGAAAAATGAGGAAAGTTGATACAGGTCATCTAGATCTAAGAGAGCTTCACAGGCCAATGCACTAGGCAATACCACTTAGTGTATGAGGTGATTTTGCAATGGTGTCGTTGGGAACGAAAAAGCAATGCATTCCAGCATTTTCTCCCAGGAAAACTCTGAGACATTTTGCTCTTGCTTCTGCCTTTATGCCTGGGGACAGTTTGACCAGTACCTGACAAAGGTGAGATTGCTGAAAGTGTGGCTAGCTCAGATATAATAAATCACATAAAAGCAGAAAAGGAACAAAACCGGAAATGCTTCCTGAATAATCAGTAGCAATAACAACCTGCTAGAATCTATTACAATTGAAACACAGAACAAAGATTTAGGCAGTTTTGTTTCAGAACTAAGTAATTCTGTGGTATAAGCAAAATTAAAAACCTGCAAGAACATGTCCCTTCCACTGTGATGCTTGCAGTCCATTGGTAGCAAACCACAATGTGACGGATTAAATGGACTTTGAAACAATGCCTCTAACTGATTTAAAGAATAAGTAATGTCTGGCTAGGTGGAAATAAAAAATGTAAGATTGTAATACAGGCCTCCGAGTTGGCTCTCGCTGTGCTTCATCTGGGGGGAAATTTTTGAGGTCAGATCCAAAACCAGCCCCTAATGTTGAACGATTCATTCTCTAGATGTACTGATAGACATAGGTGCAACTTTTCAGTACTGTCTGGTCTAAATCCTACTCACTGTTTTGAGCAGGCAGCACTGAAAATGAAGAGCAGCATTACTGCTGAGATAGTTTGCTGCCTGCGGAAGTCAACCTTGACTCTATGAAAGCCTTTTGGCTCTTTTCCAGCAACATTAAACTTCTCTTGAGGAAGAACACAGGCACAGAGAAAAACAGATCAAATTATCTAAACACATTATGTTTCCGAAGCTGATCCAGTAATGAATTTGTCCTTCGAGCACATCACTTGACATACCAATGCCACTTTGGAACAGTCTTCTCCCTTCTGCTTCCATGGCAGAGCTAATTTGGGATGCTGGTGCCAGAGTCAACCTAGCCTGTGCATAAGCAGATACACAACAAGATCCTACCTAAGATCAGACTGCTTTTGAGAAAACCATGCCCCAGAGCTAGCAGAGGTTTTAATGGCTAGAAGATACACAAATATGCACATGGACCAGTGTGGTGTCTTAATGCTGAGCTGACCACTGCATCATGGATGTCCCATGTCTTTCTGTGGCGACTGGTCTCTGATGCTCTTGCCTGTGTTATTCATGCTTGTGGAGGTGCAGCCACAGTTTTTATGAAGGTAGGAGACTTTTTGGTACTACAGTTATCACCTAGTGATTTTGATGTTGAAAGGTGTCAGTTGTCCTGTGGGAATGTTGGAAAGACACTGGATTATTTAGCTACATCAGGCAGAGAGTTTATCTTCCCTAGCTTTTATAAACTGAAAGTCAATCTTTTCATGTGAGCTACTGTGAGCCTCTGGACTTTGTTGTACACAGCACAGGCAGAGATAGTGCCCAGATGAAGATGTATTCCTGAAACCAGAAGAATTTCTTATAAGTCCCTGCTAAAAGAGATGGGAATTACTAGCTCCAGTGAAAACTATGTGAGCTCCAACAGGCCCACCACTTCCTCTCCTAGCTAGATTTGCTTGAAGAACTGCTTAGATTAAGGCAAAGACTTTCCTCCTGTAGCTGAAAAGGAAGTTTCAGGCTGTCTCTGGGGGAAATAGATTAATGATCTAACTTTGCTCTAAGTATTTGTTCTCTGAGCTGGGCCCAGTGATGTTAAAAGACTCTCCGCTCAACAGTGAAATCCATCCTCAGAAAAAGTGAACATTCAAGCTGCAAGTAGCTCTGCCTAGAGTCTTACCTGAATAAAAAAGCATCCAGAATCTGTAATCCTTGTGCTGAAGCAGTCATCACACAAGCAGAGATGTTAGGCAGTGAGGAGCAGCATTCTGTCCTCAAAGACTTTGAAAGCAGTTGATTTTATCCCATTCCTTTGGGAGAAGACTCAGGAAAACTGGAGACATGAAGGGATCCACTTGCATTCCACTAGTCCAGTGCACAATGTGCCATGAACAGCTCAGAAAGTGCAATTGCCATTAGATTTTCAATAGCATTGGCCCATTTTTTATAGGGTGAAGGAGTGATGTGCCTGACAAACTAGACATAACATAGCCAGAATACTGAATGTAGTAGTGGGAATTTCTGTATGAAGCAACAGAAGTGTGTTCAAGTCAGACTAAATTGATTTACTTTCCTGGATTTACTCTTGTTTTATCTAAGTCAAGTAAAAACAGCTTTCTAAGACTGAATTGCCCTTATATCTTTGTGCAATCACTTTAAGAGGACATCTTAATGTAAGCTGAAGCTAGTCTGTTTGTGAGAAAGACCTCAATATAGATTTGGATCAGGCACAAATTCAGCAATGTTGATTTCAAGTGTAACATTTGCAGGAAGAGGTGATGTCTTCTGTCACATCTGGTGATGCAGCTAGGGTAAAAGGCAAATGTTTAGGTGCATAGGATTAAGAGCTATTTAGTTGAGTAAACATGTCTTGTTTACTGGAACATAAGAGGAAACTAGCAGAGAGTTTCTGCATATTTCTTACTATCTACTGTAATCTGAACACTTTCTCTCTTGCTAATATTTTAGTGAGTTCACTATAGAAACAGTAAGTTATTATATAAACAGAGACAGGTCTTGGATCCAATCCTAAAGCTCCTAGGAAACATTCCTATCCTTTCTGTCAGGTTCCCCAGTTTTGAGGGCAGCTTCTCTCTGTTAAGCCTGTAGGGTGCTGACTATAAGAAAGTCCTAGTCCTAAACTCCTGGTTCTGCGTCTCTAACACCAAATAATAACTTTTGTGACAATAAAGGCTGCCATAGATATATCAGCAGGCTTGACTGCAATGCCTTTACCCTGGGGGCACTTTCACTATCTGCAACAAGACCTGCCTCCAGAACAGGTGTGTAAGGTCAGATGGGTGGGTTATGTTATTATGAAAATGCTTTTGGAGACCAGAGCCTGCTCTGGGGTGTGGAGGTACTGCCTCACTGTTAGCAGACAAGGGGCAAACTGACACTAAGCCTCCTCTCCTACGCTGCCAATTTTCCTGAAGGCAATCAGAGAGCAGGCCCATGGAAATCTGCTGGAGTTCAACAAGAAATAGGCCTCTGCGTAGGTGCTGAGGAGCCAGAAACAGGAGTCAGGATGACTTGATGCCCAGGCAGGAAGTGACAAGGTATAATTTTGTCCCCAGGAGTCACGCAGAGGGTCCCAGGAAGCGGGGTGTAAATTATGCCATTTCCTCTTCTGAGGTTTGGCCAAGGATTAACACCTCTGTTTGCTTAGGAAAGGTCCTGTGATGCTTTTAATATCTGCAAAGGCCCATGTGCTGCTGGTGTCTCATGCAAGTGCGTGGAAGTAGCACTTCTAAGGAACCCTCACGAATCAAC
>NW_009954225.1:203499-204558 GCF_000747805.2 Chaetura pelagica | reverse complement strand
GGAAAGCAAATAGCCAGCCCTCCAGTCTTTACTGAGGGTGTCTCTTTAATTTACAGGGGCCCGGGGGCATACTTCATGAGGAAGTGCCATCTCCTTCCTGCGTTTAGGATTACAGCCTGTAGGCCATTTTTAGAACCAGACTGGGAGCTTGTCTTGTGCCAGCACAGGAAGAGCATGTCCCAGCAAAGTTGAGCCTCGTTGAAATCTCCACTTCAGGCATACTAGCTGCTCCTGATGAGCGAGTGCAGGGAGTTTCCTTGCAGTATGGGTTTTAGCACAGCCCTGGAACTGTTACCACTGAGTTAGCCCTTGTGTTTCTTACACCTTCACATGGCATATGAATTTGCCATGGGGATACAGGGGGACACAGTCATCTTTTGCTATTCTGACACATCTAGAAATCACATAGAAAACCAGGGTGGTGGCACCTTCCCTTCTCCCCTCCCAAGGTGCTGGCCTCATCCCCTGTGCTCTACTCTCCATCATAGCTCTATCCTTTAAGTGATGATGTTTTTTAAAAGTGACTACCTTAGATGGAAAGGCTGGCTTGAAGTAAGCATATGGTATGGAACACCCCGTCCATACATAACTGATGCTCCAGTACCCACTGGTGTGGTCAGTCTGCAGCTAAACCTCACCCATGAGTAGTCACTTCAGGGTGCCCCATGCAGCCAGCCAGGGGTTTGAAGTGATTTTGCTGTGTGTGCAAGGAACTGAGCCCATATTCACAAGCCCTGCCAGGCCTGCATTGGCATTCTGGCAGCATTGCCAAGCAGAATGAAGGGGTAAGAAGTTGGGAGAAAGAAGTCCTTATTGGCAGAGCATCTTGGGGGTGTGCTAAGTGCAAGCAGGCAGAAAACTTTTCCTTTGCCAGCTAGGTCCAGAAAAGTAACCATGTGGGTGATGAGAAAGATAACAAGGCAATGCAAAGACTGGAGGCACAGCAGATGCAGAAACGCTGCTAAACCAGTGTGCACATTGGTCAGGGAGTGAACACAGCCATATTCTGGCACCAAAGTTTTTGTGGCCTGAAAAAAACTCTTGCACCCTAGTCCCAAA
>NW_009954225.1:200114-203451 GCF_000747805.2 Chaetura pelagica | reverse complement strand
GGTGCATTTTCCTGGATTCTCATTCAAGCAAAAGCCATATATAGGCTGGTTTGGGAACCATCCAAGCTGGTTCCCTACTCCATCCTGTATATAACTTCTAGAGGCCTAACTTTGCAGAACAGGTGTTGAAAATGTATTATTTCAATGAGTTATTCACAGTCAAACATTTGAAGAAAAGATGCAACATCTTCCTGCCCTCACTTCCCCATCTATCTGACCTTCTGACTTGACAATGACCAAGATATATCCTACAAGGTTTGGTATTCTGCTGAAAATATTTTATTAAATTTTTAGACAGTTAGGAAATTCTATTGTCTTTGATGCCATTTTTCCCTGAAGTATTGCTATCTTAAGAACACTGTACTGTTGATATTAAAACCTTTCCTGTCCACTTCAGTTGCATGAGTGTCACTCCATCTCATTGCTATACCTGTCCAGAGACTGACACATCCAGACACTAACCATTCTTGCTTTGTTGTACTGCTTGTCAACAGAAATAACAACAATCGAGAAGTGAGCAGAAAAAAAGAAACATTCTTTAACCAGATCTAAAATGCTATCTGTAACTTTTCTTAATGCTCTATACTGAACTGGCATTTATAAGTCAATCATATAGGTCCAGGAAGTTAAAGTTCAAAAAAACTTAGTACTTCCCTTACTCCATCTAGTAGAACTGGGCAAGATCACTTCCTGTGGTGAATCCAGATGTTTTTTATCTGAGCATATTGTCCTCCTGTTTTCTGTGCAGAGCTGTGAGAGCTGGCTCAGCATATCATGAGTTAAGAGTGCTTGGTACCAGTCTGAATCTTGTGTAGAGTCTATGTATTGCCCTGCTGTTGGCCTGTGATGTTGGCAGATGTTGAGCCGGAGGACCCAGGGGCAAATGGCTCATAATATCTAACAGATGTTGGGGCACATCATGAGGCCTGAAGCCTAGAGTTGTCTGAATCTCATTAAGATGGATAAGGGGGAAGAGAGTAGACTAGGAAAAATATGGCCCTATCCCTTAGGACGCACCCACAGAATGTGGGATATGTCCCTGTTTGGCTGAAGGGAAGCTGAATGAGGTCCTCAGGTGCTTCTGCTGCTGCTTCATATGTTAGAATTAGGCTTTTCCACTCAGAATCTCACCACAAAAAGTGAAAGGTCATTACTCATCCTGCTAAATGCCTCTGAGGTTTAAAAAATGAGGCTTTGACTTAGGCAGATAGTCATGGCAGCTAGATAGGAGTCCTGTCCACCATTGCAACCACCATTTGTACAGGGTCCTGGCTTGCTAATGGCATGGTAGAAGTAGCTCGGTACCAGGTCTTTCACCTTAATCTGATTGAGAGATATGCTTGGGAAACTATTGTTTCTGCATGAACTTCCTTCCTAAATGATTTTACATGTATTCAGTAAAAACCACATAAAGCAACGGAGGGTTCAGCTTCCTTTCATTTTTCTGGTTTGGGTTTATTTTCTGCACAACAGTTTGTTTAACTCAGCCAGAAAGTGGAGATCTGGTTCAGCTATGGTACTGTCCATCTGCTTCAAGTTAATCATTCATCCAAGAACTCTTCTAGTGTGCAGCTTGAACATGCTTGTGCTGCTTTCATGTCTCTGGCAAGTCTTTTATTTGAAAGACACTGCAGTGTTGAAAAATTTTATTTTGCTATCATGATGGCCACAGAGGAAGTAGCTTGACCTATTCTTGTAGCAAATCTCTAACACAGGATTTAGGAAGTAATCCTGTGGTCACTGAAGTCCTGGACAGACCTCTCAGTGGAGAGGAAGCAAATCAGATCCAGACTAGTTAAGAAATTACACAGCTTTCCCATCACAAATGGACACCCTACCCAAAAAGGGTTGGACGTTCTTTGAAGGAGGGGCTGGCCACTTGGGAGGAATATAGGACTGTTGTCAGAGGATGTAGGGAGGCTACTAGAAAAGCTAAAACCTCCTTGGAACTAAACTTTGTGAGTGAGGTCAAAGACAATAGAAAGGGCTTCTTCAAATACATTGCAGATTGAAATAACACTAGAGGCAATATAGGCCCACTGCTGAATGAGGTGGGTGGCCCAGAGACAGAGGATATAAAGAAGGCAGAGGTACTGAATGCCTTCTTTGCCTCTGTCTTTACTCCTGCAGACTCTCCCCAGGAGCCCCAGATCCCTAAATCCCCAGAAGAAGTCAGGATAAAGGAGGAGTTTGCTTTGGCAGATGAGGATTGGGTTAGGGATCAGTGAAGCAGTCTGGACATCCATAAATCAATGGGTCCGGATGGAATACACCTGTGGGTGCTGAGGGAGCTGGCAGAGGTCATTGCTAGGCCACTCTCCATCATATTTGGTAAGTCATGGGTAACAGGAGAGGGGCCTGAGGATTGGAGGAAAGCAAATATCACTCCAGTCTACAAGAAGGGCAAGAAGGAGGACCCAGGTAACTATAGACAGGTCAGCCTCACATCCATCCCTGGAAAGGTGATGGAACAACTTGTTCTTGGCTCTATCTCTAGGCATAACAAGGATAAGGAGGTCATTAAGAGCAGTCAACATGGTTTTACCAAGGGAAAGTCATGTTTGACCAACCTTACAGCCTTCTATGAGGAAGTAACTAGGTGGATAGATGATGGTAGGGTGGTAGAGGTGGTTTATCTTGATTTCAGTAAAGCATTTGACACTGTCTCCCACAGCATCCTCATAGATAAACTGAGGAAGTGTGGTCTTGGTGATCAAGTAGTGAGGTGGATCATGAACCGGTTGAAAGGAAGAAGTCAGAGAGTTGTGGTCAATGGGACAGAATCTAGTTGGAGGTCTGTGACTAGTGGAGTCCCTCAGGGGACAGTACTGGGACCGGTGCTGTTCAGTCTTTTCATCAATGACCTGGATGAGGGAACACAGTGTGCCCTCAGCAAGTTTGCTGATGGTACAAAGCTGGGAGGAGTGGCTGACACACCAGAAGGCTGTGCTACCGTTCAGTGAGACCTGGACAGGCTGGAGAGTTGGGCAGGGAGGAACCTGATGTAGTTCAACAAGGACAAGTGCAGAGTCTTGCATCTGGGGAAGAACAACCCTATGGACCAGTACAGGTCGGGGGCTGACCTGCTGGAGAGCAGGGTAGGAGAAAGGGACCTGGGGGTCCTGGTGGACAGGAGGATGGCCATGAGCCAGCAATGTGCCCTTGTGGCCAAGAAGGCCAACGGCATCCTGGGGTGCATTAGAAAGGGTATGGTTAGTAGGTCAAGAGAGGTTCTCCTCCCCCTCTATTCTGCCTTGGTGGGGCCACATCTGGAATATTGTGTCCAGTTCTGGCCTCTCAGTTCAAGAAGGACAGGGAACTGCTTGAAAGAGTCCAG
>NW_009954225.1:194199-199962 GCF_000747805.2 Chaetura pelagica | reverse complement strand
CTTTGCTGGAGACATTCAAAACCCGCCTGGACACGTTCCTGTGTGATGTGCTCTGGGTGATCCTGCTCTGGCAGGGGGGTTGGACTAGATGATCTTTTGAGGTCCCTTCCAACCCCTAAGATCTGTGATTCTGTGATTCTTTCAAGCTCCTTTAGATTACCTGTTATACAAAGGTAGGTGCAACAGACATGACTAAGGGGAGTTATTTGCCCCCTTCCCACCACAAAATGCTGTTTCAACAAATAAATTCAGCATTAAAATTGCAAGCACTGTATATCATGATGGAGTTGTGCCATTTCTCTTAACAAGCAGAAAACACAGTTACTGGTTTTGCTTAGTTGCTTCTTTTTAATCCTGTTGAGAAACTATAGTAGTTTTCTTCAATATTTGTTGGGGAGAAAGAAAATTCCCTGTTGAACAAAAGCAAAGCAAGTTCCAGCTAAAAGAAAATTACCAATGAAAATAGAGCTAGAATAGAAACTTAATTTCAGCTCTGCTGCACTGATGGGCTGATGAGAAAGAAGAATCTCTATGCAAGTGAAAAATAATCACTGACAGACTCATATCCAGTTATGTCACCTCTTGAGAGAGCTGAAGGCTAATCCAAAATGGTATGAAACATTTTCAACATGCTGTTTCTTTAATTTTTTCTGGGACAATTTGCAGTGCATGAAGCAAACTGTCTTTGTAAATCTTCACAGGATCTGAGTTTTAAATGCCTTGAGGCAGGAATGGCCATTTGCTGTACTCATCTGTGCAGCCAACAACCCAGCAGGTTCACTGGTCTCTTACTGCCGTTCAAGGACACATTCAAGTGCTTCTCAGAAGCCAGGTCTGAACAAGTCAGCACATTCACAGCAATTCTGTGGTGCTGCAAATGCCTGAACTGAACTCCACCACCCCAAGGAGAAATCCCACCCCACTAAAGTCAGTATCACAGCTATATGGTTTTGCCTGTGCTTCACTTCCATGGTGCACTCACCAGGTCTGATTCTGCCTTAGTATCTACTGGGAGATGTTCACCATGTATTTATTTGGTTTTTCAATAAAAGGCACCTTACACACTGCTAAGATAGCATTTTCTACAAAGTTAGTGTGTTGCCTATGCTGTGTATTCAACCCTGACAGCTCTGCTGGTATTTTTTTAGAGACAGGACAAAATAAGTGTTGTGTCTCAGAAAATTCCACCTTTCTTTTTGGAAATTCTTAATTACAGCTGTTAAATAAATCAGGATAGGTTTTCTCCCCTAAAGGCATCCTGAAAAAAATAATGTTGATTTAAGAGATAAGCTAAATTCAAAGCCTTTGTAGCCATTTTCTTCAGTTGTTTCACAGCAAAAGTCTGCTATTACCTGTGGACATTGTGTGTGAAATCTACTTAAGTAAACAGAGGGTTTGACATGTTGTGGGGTCCTCCTGGGAGACTCAGACTTTCCAGCTGTTTCCCAGATGGATGCCTATATCGACAGGACCAGGATTCACCTGGGTTTTCAGGGGTGATTGCTCTTGCATCTTTCCTCCATCCCAGTGAAGGGTTTGAGAAGGAAATGAGAAAAAGGACTCTTGCACTTCCAAGGCATAAGCAGCTCTTTCGCAGCCAGTGGGAGTGAGGGCCATGCACAGGTGAGCAATGGGGCTCCAGTTCCCAGAGAGAGAGGGACAGACTAGCTTTCAGGGACCTACATTTCCTTTCCAGCCCTGCAGAGAACATTTGGCCAGCGTATTTACTGTCCAGCCTATTTACTGTCCAGTACATGACTTCATGATGCATCCATGCTCAATGCAGAGGAGCACCAAAGCATCAGGCGAGAGACTGAGCCATGGGCTGATTAGGATAGAACATTGCTTTTGCTGGAGAAAATCAGTTAGTTTTACTCAAACTACTTGAGTTTCCCCATAGAGCTATGGTCTGCTTCTGCTTCTCCAGTTGCAGTATGATAACAGTACAACTCAGCCACTCCTTCAAAACACCTTCAAAGCTCAAGATACACTTTATTTTTCATCTGCATGAGATATGAGGTCCCTATACACTTAATTTAATAAAATAATGCATTAATTGCATTTACCTTGTCAACTATTTGCATTTTTGTAGTAGCTGAATAATTCACACTATTTTTACTATGTTGCTAGCACTTTATTCCCATATTTTGAACAACTTGGGTTTTGATTGCATTCTTATAAATAATACTTTCAGACTAGGGAAAGGAGTTTGTAAGCTGTCCATTAACTCTTTCCAGACTGGCTTCAAATGATCCTCTCCTTTATTTCTAAACTGCCAGGACCTAGTGCAAATCAGAGCTCCCTGTTGTGGTCATGTACTCTCTCTTCACCTCCTTTCAATGCCCAAGAGATTTATTTTTGTTTAGCTTTCTCTCTCCATTCAAATTGAGATTACTATTATTAAGATGTGTTTAGAGAACAGAATTCCACTCTTCACTCTTTATTTTTGGCTTCTGGCTGTCTATGCTTGATAATTACATGTAACCACTTCACTTTGTAATATATTCCCCATATTTCCCTTCCAGCTGACCTAACACTTTCATACAGTAACATACTACAAAGTTCACTAACCCTTTTTATCTACAGGCATAATTGGAGCTCTGTGTTTCTGAATCTCTGAAGTCCACATCAATCGTTCTAAGCAAACTTCCTTTCAAATGCAGATAGAGCACTTTTTCTCAACTTGATGAAGAAAGATCCTTTGCCTCTTTTATTATTTGTTTTTTTTGATATTGATTTCATAATGTTAAATGGTGAGAAATCCTCACACTTAGTTTTCATGCTGTTTAAAATGTATATGGAATTCAAAACCAGCTGAATCACATTCAACAGTGAGTGAAACACAGCTGGCCTGCCTGTTAACAGAGTGTGAATATATTATCTTATGAAGCCTGTGCAAGTATCTTTTGTGGCAGCTTCTTTCTCCTGAAACTCACAGTGTTTGGCTCACTGAGGTATCTCTTTTTCCCATTGTGGGTTAATATTAGGTAGCAAAGGCACAAATACAAGCTGGAGAGGCCTAACAGGAGTGTGTTCACTGTATGCACACTGGGCCACACGTGCACATGCAAGCATGCCATCTAAATTAGCATGTGCAAGAGTTTTGGACTGTAATCCTCTGCAGATCTCTCAGCAGTAATACCCACTTGAGCAGGCTTATGCATCTTTGTCGTTTCCACATTACTTCTCCTATGGTCCTGGAAAACCGACTTGAATCAGCTGACCAAAAAAAACCCAACAACAACAAAAAAGAACCAACCAAAAAACCACACGCAGTTCAAGTCATTACTTGTCCACACCTGCAAACCCAACTAAAACTGTGGGAAATGAGTGTAAGCAACTGTCTGTGCATGGCAATTGCTTAAACTAGCTGCTTAAACTCTGCTGTTGTGAGACGTAGCTGAGGAGCCTGCCCCTGCAGTTACCCTGAATTTACTGTCAACCAGAAAACTCAGGTCACAGGCTCTCTGTGGTCTGAGGCCCTGATTCAGAGAAGTATTTAAGTGTGTGCTTCAGTTTACACTTTTTGTGCGATGTGCAAAAGCACGTGGTTAGCCTTAAGCACATGCTGAAGTCCTGTTGAAATAGTTTTCCAAGGGACTAGGATTAAACAAATCCCATCCATAATACAGACAAAACTTTATTAAATAACATCCGTTTTCTCTTTTATGTTTCTGTTAATAGGACTAGGATGTCCCTTTCTACTGAAATGTTGCGGTGAAAGTATAAATTAGTTTGAAAGTCTCTATAAACCATTCTCTTTGTCCCTACTCATTCCCCATTTTCCAACAGCAATTCACCCCAAAGAATGCATTTCCTACCTGTTCAAAAATAAAGCCAAGCAGCATCTTAATCTGCATTGCCCCTCTGCCTGTGAACTGCATGCTTCAGAAGTGTTGTTACGTATTTTGCTACTTTAGAACAAAAAGCAACTGAAAACTGTCACACGGAAGATACATAATCAGTCTGGCAGTACCTCTCTGTGCCATTAAAGATTTATTCTTATTCTCTATGACTTGATCTGAGTATTGTACGAATGCTATCTGTCTTCCACACCCAGAAATACACATGACAAAACGTGGGTCTCGCTTACTGCCTCCCAGGGCAGAAAAATGTTGTTGCTATGTTTTACACCTGGCTGCTAAGAGTGACGTCGGTTTGGAAAAGCTGCTTAACTGTCTCTGACTGGTGGGCAGACTCACTGTTTGAACACGTAGTGTTGAATCAGGGAGTTTTTTGAGATTCTGATAAAGATATCTCATCATGAGTTCTTGCTCTGATAGCTATAGGAATATCTGGAGCACTGGTAAATTGCAGGTAGTTTTTTCCCCCGCTGTAGAAAAGAGAAATAATAATTAAAACAGTTGGGAATTATAACTACTGCATATTGCATAAATGCTGTAGTGTTTGTTAGATAATGCATTTTATTCTAAATGGTTGGCACGGCCTAAAAAAAGATGCATTTCATATACTATCAAGTATCATTCTTCTAATCAAAATCCACAGCATTCAGAAATACAGTAATGCACATAGCAGAAGGCAAGACATGGGAAGGTTTTGGCCCTGGCTACCTTCTTCTGGAGACAGTTACTTTGCATCACAAAACTAGATTCTCCTAGCAAAAGTAAAGAACGGCACCTATGCTTTCTTTGAGTTGATGGGAAGTTTGCCATTAACTCTGAACCAGAATTTAACCCTAGGGACAGAGATTTAGATCTCAGGGATGAAGAAGATTAGTTTAAAAGTAAGAATAGAGTAAAGCTGAAGAAACAATGACTGACTGTGTCTGCAAAGACCCTGAAACAATTGGTCTGCAGCTTGCCTGTTGCTTTGTGCATGGTGTTTTCACTGCTTCAGAAAGAATGGTCAACATGATAAAGAAGTAATAGTAGTCTTTTAAGACCATCTTTGTGCATCCATTGTACATAGCCCAGTGGAAGGGCAGGTCCACTAGCTACTCAAATAAAAAAACCAAACAACAAAAAACCAGAAGCATCCCCCTTCATCCTCAAAGCATAACTGTAACAAGTAAAGTATAACTGGTAAAATTACTGTTACTGAACGCTGGGAGAAGGTGGAGGAATGCTTTTTGGAGAAAGGCCTGCATTAAAACTAAGACCTTATTCTGTTATTTAAACAAACAGACACCAGTTCTGAGTGACATGACTTCTTCCCCTTTAGTTGACCTCTGTTGTTTTTATTTATGGCTTCAAGAGAATCTGCCTGTGGAAGTCCTTAATTGAAACAACTGGAGATGATGCAGGAGGTAGCACACAATAGCACTCTACACCATGCTGGGCAATGAAGAGTTAGTATTCTAACTTTAAAGGTTTTCTTAGCTTAAGCCCTAGAAATGCCAACGGTTTTGCTACATGTGAATTACATATGCTATATTAAGATTATCAGGAAAATCATTTTAGGAATATTGAGAGATATGAAAGTTCACTCCTTTAATTCACACCAGACTAAAAATGGGTGTATTTCTGGTTTTGCTCAGTGTTTTTAAAACTATGATAAACAGCAGTATGTACTTTTGTGAGGCTTTAAATACCTGTCTCCTCAGAAAATCTTGCAGAATTTTTGTAATTAAACATGGTGATATAGATCACAGTGCTTGTGCAAAGCAGAGTGGACACACAATTTTGGCCCAGATTCTCTAAAACAAGAAAACAATAATAATAAAATCATAGAATGGTTAAAGTTGGAAGGGACCTTACACGACCTGCCAACCTCCCTGCTATAAGCAGGGACACCTCCCACTAC